>NC_077229.1:14262440-14534940 GCF_027887165.1 Monodelphis domestica | reverse complement strand
ACATCTTTCTATCTTGCCCAGGCCAGAAGTATAGGGGCTCCTCCCTGGTCCAGTCCTCCACTGGTCTAAGCCAGTTCCTCCCATCCCACCCCTTTCCCAAGGGCTCACCAAATTAATGGGAACTCAATGCAGATACTTGATTACTTAGGCCACTCTAGCTCCAAACTCCTGGGCTTAACCAGCCTCAACCTCCCCAGAGCAGGGATTCTGCAAATACATCATCGCACAGCTGCTCTTTTTTGTGGTGGAATGTTCTCTCTCCCAGGCTCCACCTTGAAAAATCCTGGGCTTTCTCCAAAGCATGGCTTGGTAGCCATCTCCTCCTGGAGACCTTTTCCCCTTCCTCTTCCCCTTCCTACTTGAACCTACTCTGAATAGTATATCTTTATTTGTATTGTTCAAGTTGGTTCCCATCAGTAGAATATAAGCTCCCTGAGGGCAAGAGCTGTCTCCAAGGAGTCTTTGTATCCGATACCCAGATAACTTGAATCTCCAAATGCTTTGGGATGGAACTCTCTTGAAAGGACAGAAATCAACAGGCCAAGCCTACCTGAGGATGAGGTGAAGTTGAGGAGAGAGGGAGAGAGGAGAGCTCTAGGCTCTTGGGGCTTTTCAGTCTCTTTTGGAAAGTCTCTGAGGCTCTGGACTCCATTGTCGCTTCAGGGGATTCTGGCTTCCAGAGAGAAGATGGACAAGCCAATCCTACTCCAGATTGCTCAGAGGAAAAGGCGACCTTTAGAAGAAGCCAACAGGAGGGAAACTAAGAGCCTGGCTCCTATCCCTATTGCTGCCCTAGAGACTTCAGGGAACAACTTCTCCTTGGGCCTGTCTAGGATTCTCTCTTGGTTAAATGAGTTACCTTGCTCTTGAGAAGAGAAGAGAAGAGAAGAGAAGAGAAGAGAAGAGAAGAGAAGAGAAGAGAAGAGAAGAGAAGAGAAGAGAAGAGAAGAGAAGAGAAGAGAAGAGAAGAGAAGAGGAGAGTCCCTTTGTTCTCTTTTCACCTACATATACCTTCTCTGCTTTCCATTTTGCTATCATCTTGGATTCAAAAGGTCTTTCCTACTTCCTGTGTGTGTTCATTACACTACTCTTGTTTGGTGGGAAGGGAGTCAAGCCTTGGGCTATATGGCTTGGCTCCTCCTCTCTCCGTTACTGAACCATGATGCCAAGTTTAGCTTGAGCTTGAGAACTCTATCCGCTAGACTAACACAATTTCAGGGAGCAGAGAGGTATAATCTAGCCCCTACCCTCCTTTGCCTGTGAGGAAGGCAGAACAGCCAATCTTCTGGTCTCATCTCCTGCTTCGTCTTCTGGCAGGAATTCAAGTGTTCCTTGGAGTAGGGTGGGGAGAGACAAGACTAGAGGTGTCCATCCCACCTCCCTTTGAGTTACTCAAGGGGACAGTCTGGTTCCACTAGCATAAGTAGGCCCTGAATTGTTAAGAATGTTACCCAAGCAAGAGACCAAGGGAGTTCTAAAAGCCAAGAATAAGTCATTTCAATTACACCCAATTAAAAAGCTTTTAAAAAATCAATGCAACTGAAATACACAAGAAGTAGCTGATTAGGAAAAATACGCCCAGAAATATCTCTGATAAAAGCCTGACAATCAAAATCTAAAGGGAACTGATACAAATACAGAAGGACCATCCTGAGTAGATGAGAGGTCAAAGACCATGGACAGTTCTCAAAAGAAGAAATGCAAACCATCAACAATCATTTGAAAGAATGTTCCAAAGTCCTGCTAAGGATAGAAGTAAAAACTAAGCCAGTCCCAGGGCTTCGGCCACACTCATCAGATTGGTAAAGACGAAAAAAAGACCAAAAGGATCCATTTGGGGTCAACAGGATTACAGAGTCCAGGCACGCAAGTGCCAAAGCTGTGGATTTGTCCTCTCATTATGGGAAATGACCCAGAATTATGCAACAAAATTCACTAAAACTACTCTCCCCTCTCAGCAGAGAGGCGTGGGGTTTTGAGGACAGAATGTCACATAGCACAACTATCTTGTTTTTGCTTTTGAGGGTGGAAACTTCCTCTCCCAATGCAGTTTGGCATATTCTCTGGAGCATCTAGTCTTAAAAGAGCCACCCTGAGCACTGAGGGGTTCAGTGACTTGTCCAAGGTCACACAGCCAGGATCTGCCAAAAGCAGGGTTAGAACCCTTGTTTTCCTAGGTCCAAGGCTGGCACTCTAGCCACCACACCACACTGCTTCTACAGGAGAGCAAGTGCCATCCATAAAACATGTTTTAAGAAGAAAAAAGTGTCCCTAAGGTGTACTATTTGGCCCTGAGAAGGCACTACCAGGCAAATATATTTTTAATGAAGTTGAATGAAAAAGCAGAGGGAAAGGCTCTGCATATTTATAGCAACACTCTCTGAGGGTTGTGGAATCGAATGGATTTACTGGACCGTTACTCTCTGTAAGAAAGGGAATGACAAACAGAGAAGTTCAGGGCCTTTTGGAAAGCCATGTGTGAACTCTAAACAGAATCACAGCCCCCTGTGACTCCCACATGACTCCCATTTTGGAGCTGAAGAAACTGAGGCAGACAGAGGTTAAACAACTTAGCCAAGAAATGTCTGAGGCTGGATTTGAATCCAGGTCTTCCTGACTTCAGGCCTAGCTCTGTCCATTTCACAGAAGGTCCAGAGGATGCAGCCAGGTTGGGGAAAGGTCTTGAGGCCCTGCCCTAAAAGGATGGATGAAGAAACTGCTGATGATGAGTGTTGAGAAGAAAAGCTCTCTATTGGGGATGTGGTCAAGTATCCGTCCAGTTGAGGAGGATCCATCAGACTTTCTGTGCTTAGTCTCAGAGGATAGAATGAACTGGGAGCCCTGGGCCAGTTTAGGTTTGGGCCCAGGAAATAGCTTGGCAATTAGCTGTTCCAGTGTAGAAAGAGCTGCTGAAAGAAGGCACCATTTTCTTTTTGGTGGAGGTCTTTAGGCAAAGACTAGAGGACAACTGGGTTGCCATATTGTAGAGATGATTCTTGCTCAGGGCTCAGCTTAATTGGATACTGCACTAGGTGCTGGGGATGCAACAGTGCCTGCCCTGTAAAAATGGAGACTTGAACTCGACTCCATTCCCCAGAAGTCCTTGCTCACTTCCCAGAATGCCTTGTAACCTCACCTGGGCCTCGGAGCAGACGGTTCCATCATGTAG
The DNA here is from genome assembly GCF_027887165.1 of Monodelphis domestica. Taxonomy (NCBI): domain Eukaryota; kingdom Metazoa; phylum Chordata; class Mammalia; order Didelphimorphia; family Didelphidae; genus Monodelphis; species Monodelphis domestica. The sequence continues at coordinate 14,531,771 of NC_077229.1, read as the reverse complement.
TCTCTCCCTAATTTTTAATCCTTACAGTTTGGCATAATCACTTCGGGAAAATGAAATATCTCAATCTTCTGATTCTTTTCTTTACTGATCTTTAGTTCAGCCTTTAATAGCTACTGCCTAGAATTTTTTTTTAAGCCACGTTTCTCTGGCCAAGGTTTTTTTTTTTTACAGCCCTCAAGATGCTTCCATGGCCTAGATCACATCTCTGGGCAGCTGAGGATCCTCCCAACTCAGAGATTCTCTAACAATGAGTTGGACCAAGAACTGAAGTGGAGATCAGGGTGGGTGGGTCAACCTTAGGAAAGTCTTGGATGCCTTGGATGATCCAGGTTGGGACCTATGGTCAAAACTCATCTCTCAAAGCCCCATGTTCTCCCAGTAACGCCCATGGCTAGGAATCGCAGTCTTTGAAGATTCAAAATGGTGGATAGCCCAAATGGCAATGGAGATAACCAAGGGGGTGTGAGTAGGTGGCAACCTGTGACCAGAAATGACTTACCTGAAAGGAATGATGTATCAGCACATGCAGGAAATAGTGGTGAAAGCTGATTTTATAGAGAGACTGAGGGATGAGAGATGAACAGCCATTGAACTCCACTCCTCATGAAATAGTACTGACCCAGAGAAAGGCTCCCATTAGAGATTCTCCAGCTAGATGGTGCAGTGGCAAGAGGGCTGAGCTTGAAGGCAGGAGAAGATGAGTTCAAATTCATGTTTCCTAATGGCATAAATCTGGGCAAGTCCTTTAACTTCTGCCTCAGTTTCCTCAACTGCAGTATCTACCTCCCAGGGTTATGATGAGGATCAAATTAGATAATGTTGGTAAAGTACTGAGCACAATGCCTGCCACCACCTTATCACTGACAGACTGAAGATGATAGAAAGGGAAAATGATAAATGCCAGATAGTAATGCATTGTTGGTGGAGTTGTGATTAGGGTGAGGCATTCTGCAGAGCAACTTGAAGCTACTTCCCCCAAATTATTAAACTCTGCATACATTTTGATCGAGCTGCTACTGGCTCTATGCCCCAAAGATATCAAAGAAAGAGGAAAAGGACTACACATACAAAACTACAATCAGTAGCTCGTTTGGTCATGGCAAAGCCTAGAGACTGAGGGGATGCCCATCCATCAGGGAATGTCTGAACAAGGTGTGGTATGTGATTGTGATGGAATTCTATTGTGCTGTAAGAAAGAACAGGCAAGAGGAGCTCAGAAAACACCCAGAAGAGTTAGCTTAACTGATGCAAAGTGAAGTAAGCATAGTCAGAAGAACACTGTAGACCATGGAAAAGAAGAGCAATAATGTATGAAGATCCAGTGGACACGACTTAGCTGTTTTCAGCCATCCAGTGATGAGAGACAATTCCAAAGGGCCCATGATGATAAACATTCTTCTCCACCTCAGAGCAAGTAGATGGAGTCTGAGCGCAGACCAAAGACAATTCGGTTCATCTTTTTTCGCATAGCTAATGTAGAAATGTTTTACAATAATGGGTGCCACATTTCTTGCCTTCCCAGTGGGTAGAGAAGAGTTAGAGGGAGGGAAAGAATTTAGAACCAAAATTAGAAATAACATTTAGAAACATAATGCCTGGCATGCTTGCTGAGAGACCGACTGATTTAACTAGCTAACAGGCTGGGTTCTAGAATCCAGATCCAATAAAAAATAATTAGAGGCAGCTGGGGGGCTCTATAGATGGAAGGTCCTGAGTTCTGTGAATCTTAAAAACTACTCAGACTGTATTTTAGAAAGATTTGATTTAGCTATTTCCTTATTGTAACAATGAAGATACTTGGTCTAACAGAATTAGGAATGTATTAGGAACTTTACATTACTCCACCCATACTTACACATGCTTTAGGGGAAGATAAAGTTGTAAACTCCTGATTGAAGAATGAAGGTACTTAACTCATACCTTATAGTGAAGCTAGAACCTTAAGCTAAGTCTATTTTTAGATCTAATACAAAAGGGTGTTAAGTACCTATAAAGGTTAAATTAATCACAAAAAGATCAAGTAACTCACAAAAGGCAAGCTTAACCAAGAAGTGTGAAGTACTCAGAAGATATAATCTAACCAGAGAAGGTGAGAACTTAAGAGTGGTAAGAACTAAGAATGGGCAGTCCTGGAAAAAAAAAGTGTCTACTATGATTGGTAGATGTAAAAATTAGCAGGAGGTGACTAAAGAGAAAATTCTCTTTAAAAAAAGGCTAAAAGTCAGTTCAAGAGATTATTCTGAACTCTGTTAAGGAGATTGAGTTCAGTGGAGGACTGGAATCCAACTTGGAGATGGTCTCATGGTGAGTGATAAGACTGGTTCCTTTTCCCTTAGGCTCAGGGAAGCCACTTTGGCCAAGGCCTTTAACTACTGCCTGGCTCAGCCTGAGCCAGAGCAGTTTAAATTAATTCTCTCTCTCTCTCTCTCTCTCTCTCTCTCTCTCTCTCTCTCTCTCTCTCTCTCTCTCTCTCTCTCTCTCTCTCCTTAATTCCTTCTCTCTCTATTAATTAAAATCTCCATAATTCCCAGCTGAGTTGGGTATTTTATTATTTGGGAATTTTCCCTGACAACCAGTCATTTAGATTTAAGTCAAAACACTAAAATTATCCTTACAGTTCCAATCTGGCATCAGATACTTCCAAGCTGTGTGACCCTGGGCAAGTCACTTAACCCCCATTGCCTAGCCCTGACCTCTCTTCTGCCTTGGAAGCAATACAGGATTGATTCTAAGAGGGAAGGGAAGGTTTCTAAAGAATCATAGTGTTCTCCCGATTTCTGCTGTCTCTATATAACAATTGTCCCTCACACATACCCCAAAATGAACTTTACAAAAACAAACAACAGTGTCTCAGGAAGAGATGACATTGGACTGTGTAGGGTGTATTCTGCCCTGCTGGTTCCCTGCTTCCTCCACTCACTAGCCCTCTAAGGACTGCCAGGACACCCCAGGACTCCCTGTCCCTCAGTTTCTTCATCTACAGCCACCCTGAAGGTAGGTTGGCCACAAGGATCCAGGAAGCTGCCTCGGAGGTGAGGCTGGCTGGAGAGAAGGGAGAGAAAGAGTCATGGCTGGGGACAAAGGGGAGGTGGCGCCACCTGTTAGCCTTCTCCCTTAGGGATGCTGAGCCCTGGGCAAAGTCTAAAGCCCCTGCTGGAGCTCTACTGTCCTAAGGTCCTTCCCAGCCAGGATGTCATTCAAGGCTCTGACATTCTATGCATCATTTCCAGCTTGGACACCCAGGCCTCGGTATCCCACCCAGCTTGGGCATGGCTGAAGTCCCCGAATTTACCATTGTGTCTATGGGAGAGAGAGACAGAGACAGAGACAGAGACAGAGAAAGAGAGAGAGACAGAGAGAGACAGAGACAGAGAGAGACAGAGAGAGAGAGGGAGAGAGAGGGAGAGAGAGAGAGACAGAGAGAGAGAGGAGAGAGAGAAGAGGGGCGAGATGGAGAGAGAGACAGAGACAGAGACAGACAGAGAGAGAGACAGAGAGACAGAGACAGACAGAGAGACAGAGAGACAGAGAGAAGAGGGGCGAGATGGAGAGAGAGGGAGAGGGAGAGAGAGCCAGGTTCCATGTAAACCTCCAGAAATGTGCTTGTGGGAGGGGGTGGCAGGAAGGAGGCCGCCGGCCTCATGGACTCGGACTCTGGGAAGCCATTGGAGCCGGAGGGGGCTGGGGGGCTGCGGCCATAAAAGCCTTAAGAGCAGAAGGCCATAAAGCCGTTAAGGCTTGCTAAAAGCTGCCGAGGTGTCGTAACTGTCTCGGGCCACTCAGCCCAGCTCCTTGGGTTAAAGGATGAGCCCCCCGGGAGGGGATCGGGGCTGGGGGGGGCAGAGAAGCCAGAGTGGGGAGGGGGCTCTGAGGGAGCCTGGGATGGAGGCACCCAAGGGCTGGCTGGTTGGCCCCAGTGGGGAGTGCCCCTCAGCCCAGGGGAGGGCGAGCCTGGAACCCCTCCTGAGGCCTCTGGAGCAGCCAGGACATTCTATGGCGAGGGTGAGGGGGGAAACTGAGGCCCTCGGGAGGGAGGAGACCAGCCAAGCAAGATCCCCGCTGCCTCTCACACTCTCTCACAAACACACACACACACACACACACACACACACACACACACACACACACACATGCGAGGACTGAGACCACTGACCCTCTCAGCTGCCAGAGCTCCTTCCTTCCCTCCCAGCTCGGCCAGGTTGCCCCGTCCTCACCCGAACCCGCCTCTGGCCAGGGCGTTCTCCTCAGGGGTCCCTAGTGTGCCCCTCATCCGCCCCATTCCCTACTGGCCACATGGAAGAGGAAAGAAGCGTGGAGGATCCCCACACAGTGCCAGGGTGCCCCGCCTGGCCCGGTGCCTCCTCAGGGCACTGGCGGCTCTTCACTAGCATTAGAGATGAGCAGTGGGCAGCCCGGCCCTTCGCCCCCTCCCCAACTCTGGCCCTGAGCCGTCCCCCTCCCTCCCTCTCTGTCTCTGGTCTTTTGTCACTGGGGGGAAGGCCAGAGTCCTGGGTCCGAGGAAGGCCCAGACCCCTGAGGCCGGGCAGGATTCCTTGGGGCTGGGAGAGGAGGGGGTGAGGGACCACCATGGGCCTGCGTCCCTGCAGAAGGCCAGTTCCTCCCCCTCCTCTGGAGCAGGAACCAGCAGGGCCAGCACATCCTGGGGAGAGCCAAGGCACCATTTCCTTTCAAATTTGACAGCCCGGTGAGGGGCCAGCCACAGTCCTGCCCTGAGAGAGCTGGGCAGGTTCTCGGCGCTGGGCTCTGGGCTCCAGATTCCTGGCTCCAGGCTCCAGGCTCTGGGTTCCAGGCTCCAGATTCCTGGTTCCTGGCTCCAGATTCCTGGTTCCAGGCTCCAGATTCCTGGTTCCTGGCTCCAGGCTCTGGGTTCCAGGCTCCAGATTCCTGGCTCCAGGCTCCAGATTCCTGGTTCCTGGCTCCAGATTCCTGGTTCCAGGCTCCAGATTCCTGGCTCCAGGCTCCAGGCACTGGGCACTCAGTGTCCAGTAAGAATTTACACATGGAGAAGAAGTCAAAGGCGACCATCTCTTGCCTTTAGGCCTCCGGAGGTTGGCTCAGAGCAGGGGAGGCTGTTGATCCTAAAACGATGGGAGCCACTGAAGTTCCTGGAGCAGTGGAGAGACCAGGCCATTTGTAGTAAATGACTTCTGAGCTCTCCCCCAGCTTTCCAGCTAGGATTCAGGGACTCTGAGCAGTCAGTTCCTGCCTCCTGGCCTCAGTTTCCACCTCTGGAATGAGGGAGCTGGCCCGAATGGCTTGGGAAGGTCTCCATTTCCCCTTTCTTCTTTGGATGAATTCTAGGGCAGCAAGGAAAGCTTCCTCCTCCAGGAAACCTCCAGTGATTCTCCTGAGGGGCTTAGAGCTCTCCTTCCTCAGACCTCCCCTGGGACCTTCCCACTCTTGTGGTGCTGGGGCACAAAGACTATGGGGGTGGGGATTGTGGGGTAGCGGAGAGCCTAAGCTCCCTGCGGGCATCTCTGAGCCTGGAGCCCTGAATACAATGGTGCCTGGTCCAAGCTCTGCCTCACCTTACCTGGAGGGAGAATGGTTGGGAAAGAATTTTAAAACAGCCTTTAAGCCCTTACTTGGTGCCTAGTATTATGCTAAATGGGGCTCCTCTAGGACTCAGTTTCCCCATCTGCCTAATGGGGCCGTCTAAGGCCTTTCTGGCTTGGGCTGGGGTTTTCTCCATGGAACAGTTTAGAATCACAGACTCTCCCATAACTCAGAGGCATCTGGTCCAACCAAGAGTCTGAGCAAGAAGGCACAGCCTCTACCACATCCCCGACAGTGGCTCATCCAGCCTCAACTTGAAGAGCTCTAAGGATGGGGAGCTCACCACCTTTGAAGAAAGCTTTTCCTGACTTTGAACCTGAATCTCTCTTTGCAACTCCTTCCTGGAATGATTTAGAATGTGCTAAGGCTTAGGAGGCTCACCTGCTCCCAACAACCTGGGGGAAGTAGGCGCTTTTATGATAGCCATTTTTCAAGTGGAGAAACAGAGGCACGTAGCAGTTAAGTCTGAAGTCACAAAGCAAGTGTCTAAGGCGGGATTTGAACTCAGGTCTTCCTGACCTCAGGCCCAACCCTTTATCCCCTGGGCCCCCTAGCTGCCTCATGGAGCTATCTTGGTTCTTTTGAACCTTCTCTCCTTCAGGGTGGTTCAAGGACCATAGATTTCGATCTGGAGGGACCTTAGAGGTCTTCAAATCCCATTTCCTCATTTTGCAAATAAGTAAACTGAGGTACAAAGAGATTTAAGTGACTTTCCCATGATGGCACAGCTAGTTAGTGTCTAAGGTGGGATTTGAACCCTGGGCTGATGGCTCATGTCCACAGCCATTCTGTCTGCTCCCCACAGGCATGAACTTCCTAGGCACCCTCTTGGCTGACTTCTCTGGAGGTTTCTCAAGCTTCTGGTGTTCAGCCTTAGCCACAACGGCCTGAGGGCCTGCAGATTGTGTAGACTGTGGGCTCTGTGACAAGTGACTGCCTAACCTCTCACACCAAGACAGTTGAGAACAGTGGGAGACATCTAGTCCAACCCCTCTGTTTCACAGATGGGGAAACTGAGGCCTAGACAGGGGTGCAGTCATATTCAAACCCAGGCCCTTGAACCCACCTGTTCTTTATACTAAGTTAAACTTCCTCCCACCCAGGAGTTCTCACTTCTATACCCCAAGGCTGAAGGCTAGGCCTACCTTGGGAGAGGGAGCACAGAAGCCACTGGCCCTGGCATGGGGAGCCAAGAGGCCTGACTCAGTCCCCCCCACCCAGAGCTGCAGCCCTGCAGGGCTTGTGTTCCGAGCAGCCCCAGGGGCCCTGGTCTCAGGCTTGGATAATGGCCTCTGTCCATTTAAGGAGGAGATGCTCATGAATCAGAAAAATGGGAAATCCAATGGCCCATCTGGGTCGCCTGGCCTGGCCATTAGCTTTAGCTTTGTTCCTGCCCCTCCCCCTGCACCCCATTAATGGGTTTGGATCTGGAAGGAGGAAGATGGAGGCCTGCTGGGCCCAGAAGTGGGCTGCTATGTTTGGAGATTTAAAGAAAAGCCTCTCCCGCTGCTGGAGAGCTGAGGGTTTAGGCCGCCCTCCTACATTCCGGGGCTCCAAAGCAGCCTCCTAGCTGGCAAACCAAAATTCCTGTCCACAGCCTGGCACTCTCTATGTGACCTTGGGCAAATTGTTCCCCTCCCCAGCCTCAGTTTCCTCATCTGTAAAATGAGGGGCTTGGGATGAGTCCTTAGCATCCCATAATCCCGAGAGAAGAAAGCACTCCCACAACTGAGGAACTCTGGGAAAGCTTCAAGGCACAGGCAGCAGAGCCAAGCAGTATGTGAGGGGCCCAGTGTAGACTGGCAGCAGCCTGGAATGGTGGTAGGTGGGGGAAGGGAAGGCCCTTGGGGGAGCTTCTAGTCCCTCATTTTATAGGGGGGAAACTGAGGCCAGTGGCTTGCCCAAGTTCATAAGTGGAGCCAGTGGCAGAGACAGGACAGGCCCCTGGATCAAGTGGTAGTGGTGAGGGAGCCCCAGAAACATGATGAGGTAAGGAGAGGGCCCCCCTGGGAGATGCCCAGTGAAATGAACCCTAAGGGCCCACTTCTGGCTAGACAGGGCTATGCCCCACCCAGCCCCTGCCCTGTGGGCCTTTCCCCTAGGCTCCAGGACAAGGGGGCTGGGCCAGGCCAGGGGCAAGGGCCCCCAGAGATGCCCAGGTCAGATTCACACCCAGACCCAGGTAAGGCCTCATTTGGCAGGCTGGAGCCCCAGAAGGTAGATGAGGAGAGCACCCCTCTGATCAGGTGGACAGTCAGCAGCTGACCTGCATCAAGAGGCCCTGGGAGAGGGAGACTGCAGGAAAGGCACCCGAGTACCCTGGCTCTGGCCTCCTTGACCAGGTGTCACCCAGCTCAGGCTTGCGCCAGGTCATGCAGGAAGCAGGGCTCACTGTGACCTCAAACAAGAACTCGCCTTTGAACTCAACACCCCCTAGTTAGGCAGGCCTTTGAGGCAGAAAACAAGGATTTGGACTAGATGAGTTCTTGGGTCATCTCTACTGGCTTCTCCTAGCTGTGATAGCCCAGGTTCTAAGCTCCTTCTAGCTGGGAGATTCTGGGTTCCAAGCTTTCTCCCAGCTCTGACTTTCCCTATTCTAGCCCCCCCCCCCCCAGCTCTGACATTCCCTGTTCTAGGTCTTCTCCAACTCTGAGATTCTCTATTCTAGGATCTAAGGTACCTCCTAGCTCTGACATTCTCTGTTCTATATTCCCCAGCTCTTATACTTCCTGTTCTAGGTTCCCCCATCCCTGACATTCTCTGTACTAGATTCTCCTCCCAGCACTGCTATCCCCTCTTCTAAACTCCCTGCAGCCCTGACATCCCCTGTTCTAGATCCCCTCTCCCAGCACTGGCATCCCCTCTTCTAAGTCCCCCACCCAGCCCTGACCTTCCCCATTTTAAAGCCCTTCCTGGGTATGGAGATTCTGTGCTCAAACCACCCAATAAGAGCCTGCAGAGGTGGAGGGGGAAGATGCTCTCCTCCCCATCCTTAGCCTCCCCAGGCCTCTCTACCCTCCCCCCTCCCAGTGCCTCCCATAGAGATGATGGAATGAGAGGATTCAGGAACAGGACCCTGGAGGCTCAGATCTCTAGTCAGGCCCTTAGAGCTCAGTCTGCCTCAGAGGGGGCACAAGACTTGGCCAAGGTCACCAAGATCAGAGAGGACAGAGCCAGGGTCCAGCTGGGTGCTTAGCCATGTGGCCCTAGCCAAGTCCCTTTTTTCAGTTTTGTCACAGTGTGATTGTGGGCTGGGAAGCTGGGCCCCCGACTCCCCAGGGCCACCTCCCTAAGGCTGGGGCACTTCCCGGGGCCCATTAGCAGCCCAGTGAGTGGCCTCCAAGCCTCCAAGCTTCCGGACCCTCCAAGCTCTTGTTAATGTTTCAGATGGATCTGCTTCCCCTGCAGCCTTTGTCCCTCGGGACATCAAAGCCTTTGGGGCGGACCCCAGGACTCATGGCTCCTCCTCCCTCATCAGCCCCTTAAAGTTCACCTGGGCTGCCGCCTCCCACATCACTACAGAGCTTCCCTCACCAAGACCTACCCGGTGTCTGCAAGCAAGTGTTTGCAAGGAAGCGACTACTGCCCAAGTCCTGCCTGGCTCAAGAAGGGCTCTTGCCACCTTGTGGCCCAGGTGCCACCCCCACAGCCCATGGAAGATGCAAGTCCTGCCTGGTAGGGTCCCTCCCGATTGGGGGTGGAATGGGGGGCCTGCAGAGGGGGAGGTTGTGGGGGAGATGGAAGTGGGGCTCCTGAAGACGGGGCTATCTGAAGGGAGGAGACTGGGGAGGGAAGAAGGAGCTCAGAGAGGGCTCGGGCTGGGGGAGTGCTCAGAAGCCCAGAGGCAGACCAGGAGGGAGGGGGGTGCCCAGGTTACGGAGAGATGGAGGTTCCTGGACTGGAGTGGGGGTGGGGTGTCCAAGACACATGAAGTTTCTGTGGACGATTAAGTGGAATGGGGCGAGGGGAGTCCAGAGCCAGGGGGCTTGGCAGAACCCGAGAGGGGAAGGGCGAGGTGGTTCCAGACTGGGCCATCTGGGGGCTGTCCTGGGAAAGGGCTGGGAAGGGAGAGAAGCCTCAGGGTGCTGGACATGTTTGGGGGGGACTCCAGGATCTTGGGGAGTGACTAGGGCTGACCAGAAGAGTCTGGGGAAAGAGGGGAAATAAGGCATGAAGAGAGGGGCTCCTGGGGGCTGGGGATCCCCAGGCTATTCCAGGATAATCAGGGGGTTCCCCAAAGGCTGGGAAGAGAACTCCAAGAGGAGTCATTCATTGGGTGAGATTCCCGGGGCTTCTGGGAGACGATGGGGGGCATTAATGGGGAGCCAGGAAGACTGGGGATCCCAATGGCCCCAGGAGGAGACCAGGGCTGCTGGGAAGGATCGGCCAAGGGGGAGAGAGGCGAGAGGGGATTCGGAAGGGATCGAGAACCTCTGAAATGTTCACAGTGAGCTCATCCAGGCTCCAAGGGGAGACCCCGGACCCCTCTGGGGCAGCCCCACTGCCAGGAAGCTCTGCCTGACGGCCGGCCAGCCCCAGTGGGCCACAGAACAGAGGAGGCAAGGAGGGAGTCCTGGGGAAGATCTGGGGTCTGAGGATGCGGAGGGCAGCCGGGGCTCTGCAGGGCTGGGCATTCGGGAAGACCCAGGATGAAGGCTGGCACCAGGCTCAACTTGGGGACCCTGACAGAGCCCCATTTGCCCCAACCTTGAATCTGGGGAACCGTCTGTGCCCGAGTCATCGGAGCCTGGGTTTGCAGAGACAGAGCAGGGGTCAGTCAGTGAGAACGGAGGGAGAAGAGCAAATCCAGCCCTGTACTAACTGGTCGTATGACCCTAGGTAGGTCACTTTTCCTCTTGCAAGCCTGGGCCAGCCTAGGAGCTGATGCCCCTGACTCCCACGGGCAGGGGTACCCCCAGGCAGACAGGCACTGATTCATGGGGCGAGATAGCCTGAGAATGAATGAAGGAATAAATCTATGAGAAGGGACACCATGGCGCTATGGACAAGGACTGTCAGGGGGTGCCTGAGCCTGGAGTCAGACCTGAGTTCAAATGTGACCCCAAACCCTTACTAGCTGCATGACCTTGGGTAAGTCCCTTCACTTGTTTACCTCAGTTTCCTCATCTGGAAAATGGGAATAAGAAGAGAACCTCCCTGCCAGGGTGGCCAGGAAGACCTGGCGAGGCTCGAGGCACACAGCAGGCGCTGAGGAAATTCTGGCTGTTACTATTAGGGAATCCGTAGCTGGCAGGAGGGAGTCCCGGGAGTCAGGTGCCAGAGCTGGGAAGGCGGGAGGAGTCCACGGCTAACATAAGTTCATTCACTCATGAATGAGCTGCGTCCCAGGCTGGGGCCTGCCAGGAGAAGGGGGGGCTGGCCGCCCCTTCCCCGCAGAGCTCCTCTCGTGACCAGGCAGTGCAGAGGGAGGGTGAGGACCGGGAAGGAGGGGGCATCCCAGAAAAGGGGGTGCTGGGGCTGACTTTGGGGAGAAATCAGGGATTCGGGGAAGGGGTGGTCCTCCTGTGAGGGCAGCAGGGAGCCAGGCTGACAGCAGCCTTAGAAGGGGATTCATGGAGAGATGGGCTTTAAACACCAGGCTGAAGCAGACAGTCCTGGGGTAAGAGTGAGCCACTGTGACCACTAAGTGAGGGGGGCGACCTGGTCATATCTGGACTCAAGGACTGCCCCTGTCCACTGGAGAACCTGCCCTGGCATATGGGGCGCAGTAACCTAACAGCTGGAACTGCCCCACAGGGGAGTGAATGGGCAGCTTTTTGAGGTAGTGAGATGCCCGTCCCTGGAGGTCTGCAAGCAAAGACTGGCTGACCACTCAGCCAGATACTAGTGGGAATTGGTATTCTGGGATGGCATAGCTTCGAAGCTCTTCCTGTTGGCTCTCCTGTGATGCTGGGGGGCCCCAGGGACTTGGCTGGCTATGGTCCTGTGGTCTCCCCCCAGAGCCAATGGCCCCAAGGGGCACACCAGCTCCGGGCCCCCACAGCCCCATCTCTGCCTCCCTGGAGGATGTGGATCTCTGGACCGAGTTCTATCGGGTTGGCACAGAGATGGTCATCACCAAATCTGGCAGGTGAGGCTGGCTGACCGGCCCCTTCTCGGGCGCTTGCTGCAGTCACCGGCAGGCCCTGTGTACAGGCTGCGGGGAGCCGGGCACCCCAGGCTTCGGGTGGTTTGGGATCCCGGCAGCGGGCCATCACCATCCTCCTGCCCAGGCTCCCCTCCCATTCCATGGGATGAGCTGCAGTCAGGGGTGGGCACCGGGCTCAGGGGGCATTCTAGCCAGGGTGGGGTTCTGCTCCAGGTCCGGGCGAGGGGTGGTCTGTGGGCAGAAGGCAGTGGGGAGGTGGGATCCGTGCCCCCAGTGAGGGAACCGGCTTTGGGGAGAAGGCCCTGGGGTGGAGGTGAGAAAAGGAGAGCTCAAAAGGATCTGGATTCAAATCCCAGACCAGTGGGGCTATGCCTCAGTTTCCTTCTCGGAGCTTCAAGCATGTCCTACTCTGAGTCTCCCTCATCTCCAGCCCAGCCCTGAGAAGCCTTCCAGAAGCCGGCCAGGCTTCCTTGGAAGGAGAACTCCATGCAGACTCCCCCCCAGGGGACTGACAGCCCCCCCGTCTCGTCCCTCTCCTCCCGCAGACGAATGTTCCCCCAGTGCAAAATCAGGCTCTCTGGCTTGGTCCCTTACCTCAAGTACGTGGTACTGGCCGACTTTGTGTCTGTGGACAACTTCCGGTATAAGGTACTTGCCCTGCCCCAGGCCCAGCACCAGAGACTTCTGGGAAAGGAGGCCCAGATCCAGGCCCCCCGGAACTTATCCCCCCATTTGCTGGGGGACCTCGGGGCCAAGGCCCTTCTCGCCTCCGATCTGTTTCCTCTGGGGATGGGGCTCCATGACCTTTGAGGCCTGCTACCCACTGGGAAGGGAAGTGCCCACTCACTGCCCGCGCTCAGCTGGGCCCCTCTTGTGTCCTGTTGCAGTGGGCCAAAGACCAGTGGGAAGTGGCGGGCAAGGCTGAGCCTCAGCTCCCTGGCCGCTCCTACATCCACCCAGACTCGCCGGCCTATGGCAGCCACTGGATGAAGGAGCCCGTGTCCTTCCACAAAATGAAGCTCACCAACAACACGCTGGACCAGCACGGCCACGTAAGCAGAGCGCCCCCCCTCCCCCGCCATCCCTGCCTTCGCCAGAAGTCTCCAGCCCAGGATCCCCAGAACTGAGATGCCAGAAGGAGTCCCTGGGCACTGTCCATCCCCAGCCTCTCTGACCAAGAGCTGCTTCTGAGCCTTCCCTGAGGAGCGGTCATCCAGCTTCTGCTCTGAGCCCCCCAGGGACCAGGAGCTCCCTACCTCCCCAGGCAGCCACAAGTGACCTTCCTTTTTCCCCTAGAAAGGAGGGTGGGAAAAGGGGCCCCACCCCACCCAGAAGTGAGAAAGGGGGAAAGGGAGGCCCTACCCTACCCAGAGGTGAGGGGAGGCAGGGGTATAAGAAAGGGAGCTCCATCCCATCCAGAGGTGAGAAAGGGAGGAAAGGGGGACCCCATCCCACCCAGAGGCAAGAATCCCCAATTCTCAGGATTTCCCAGTGGAAGGGGGCCTGCCTAGGAGGAGAGGCCCGGTCCTCCAGCCCCTCGGGTTGCCCTGTCTCCCCAGATCATTCTCCATTCCATGCACCGCTACCAGCCCCGCTTCCTCGTGGCCCAGGCTGATGACCTCTTCAATGTCTGCTGGAATCTCTTCCAAGTCTTTAGCTTCCCCCAGACGGTCTTCATCTCCGTCACGGCCTACCAGAATGAGCAGGTATTCCTTCCTGGGGACCCCTGCTACCAGGCTCTGCCACCAGGATGGGATGGGAGAGGGGCAGGGTTTGGGGGGGCCCGGAGTGCACTCCTGCCCCAGAAACTGAAGATTCCACCAGGGGTGCCTATTCACATCAGGCCCTGCACTGCTGGGGCACCAAGAACGCTGCCCTGGCCACCTCTCACTTAGCTCTATCTTGGTTTTGCTTTTGTGGCCCCAACATTTCCTCAGCACAGAGCTTGGCTTAGAGTAAATAAGCAAAAATAAGGATTTTCATTCATTCATTCATTCATTCATTCATTCATTCCTTTCTACCTCTAAATTTCTGAGATTTCCTAATGGGGTCCTTGGCAAAGAGATGGGTCCCAGGAGGCTTCTTGGAAGAGGTGGGGCTTGTGGGAGAAGGCTTGAGGAGTCACTCCCAGCCACAGGCCAGTATGGGAGGGGGCAGCCAGCTGCCCCACCCCTCGCTTGGGATTTCATAATGGGGAGGGATGTACAAAGCCCCTGCTCTGTGTCCCACTCCGCTTGAGGCACCATTCCCTGCTCTAGGCCTAAGCAGCAGTGGCCAGGATGAGGCCACTCCTCTCCTTTCTGGGCCTTCCAACCTGAGGCCTCAAGCCTGCAGCCCCTAGAGCAAGCCCTGTTTTTGTACCCATCTGCAGGGCCTGTTTCCTTATGTACAAAATGAGGTAGGGTCTGGGACCCCAAGTGGCCACTTCCCCCCTTCTTTTCCCCCAAGAGACTCCAAAAGCTGAACTGTTCCTGCCTCCTGCTCAAGAAACTTCAGTGGCTCCCTGTGACCTCAGGCAGGGCTCCTCCGGCCTCTGAATGGCCAGGCTGGAGTTGAGAGCTGGAGGGTGCTCGGGAGCCCGTCGCTGGGTACCTGGGCAGTCAGGTCAGGGGCCGGCCTTGACCACCATGATAAGTGTGATTTTATTCCCTCCCGAAGATCACGAAGCTCAAGATCGACAACAATCCCTTTGCAAAAGGATTCCGGGAACAAGGGAGGAAGCCGAGGAGGTAAGCAGGGCCTGGGCAGGGTGGGGGCTCCTTCACCTGTTTCCCCTGGAGGAGCTGACCCAGCAGGCCCGTCCCCTTGTTCAGGGCCCTCAGATTCAGCCCAGGCCGGGGCCTGACGAAGGAGCGGCTCAGGGAGCTTGTGTCCAGCCCGGAGCCAGAGCGGTCTGGTGAGTGGAGGAGGGGCTTCCTCTGGGGAGGAAGGGGTAAACTGAGGCACTGGGGGGCAGGAAAGGGCATATGGGGGACCCTCTGGCCCTTCTTCCATGTCCTCCCTGGGCAGGTCTGACTAAGGAGGACGCTGCGGACCAGGCTGAGGCCAGGGGAGGCTCCGGGCCGGTCAGCAGCAGCAGGTTCTCCCCACTCTGGGGGCCCCGGGAGCTGAACCAGACAGAGGGGCCACCAGGAGAAGCAGCGGGGACCAGCCCTGGCCCTTACCCCGTGTACAGGTGAGCAGGCTGGCTCCCGGCTCCCCTCCTCGGGCACTAAGGACTCTGCAGAGCTCTGGAGAAAGCGGGGCCGTGGCCTTTGGGACAAGCTGGGAAACAGCAGTCTCAGCTGCTGGGATCTGGGTGTGAATTCTGCCTCAGATGCTTTCTAGCCTTTCTGAGACTCAGCTCCTTCATCTGCAAACATGAGGGAAAAGCAGCCTCAAGGCTCTGGCGGTCAGGAAAGACTCTAGTTCGAATTCTGCCGCAGAGTGCGGGTCTCGGAGCCAGGAAGACCCCAGATTACCCCTGGAAGGAACAGTGAGGTCAGAGCAGGGAGCGGGTTTGGCCCTGGTGGGTCCCAGGCGCCCACTGAACGCCTGCTGCATACCAGAACCCCAGCCGAGGGGCCATAGCCAGCGGGTGGGAGGAGGAGTCGGAGCCCTTTCTCCCTCCCCACCAATACTTTAAACACACGTATGTGCATCCAAGCCCCCTTCCCTTCGGTCCAGAAGGGCCGGCAAGCGGGGGGAAGTGACTTGTCCAGGGTCACCCGGCGAGGCCACACTAGAACCCAGGACTGCCCTCTCCAGGCCTGGCTCGAGCCACCCAGCCAGGCCCAGAACAAATGCTTCCAACAAAGAGCAGCCAGAGTGGGTGTGTGCAGCGACTGAGGCAGAAGGGGAGAGGATCCGGGTCAGGACCCCGCGCCCGCCCTCGGCCTCTCCTGTCCCTCACACTCCCGCCTTGTTCCCCCGCAGGTTCCAGGACTTCAGCCCCGGCCTGTGGGAAGCGGTTCCTGGCAGCGATGGGCGGCCCAGGCCGGAGCCAGAGGTCCGTCTCCCCCCGCACGGTCCCCCGTACCCGGCGTACGGCCCGGAGGCCGGGCCCGGCCCGTGGCTGGTCCCTGCCCTGGACGGCGCTGCCCCCGGGGCCTCCGCAGACTGGGCCCAGCGCCCCATCCTGTCCTACGCGTGCTGGTGAGCGCCGGCCCCAGCGAGGCCTGCCTGGGGGGGGGTGCTCTGCCGAGGCCCCCCTCCCCCTCTCCTCCCTGGGCGGGGCTGGTGGGCAGAGCCGGGCCGGGCAGCCCCCCTCCTCCTCCTCCGCCCCCGCCACTTGTAGCTGATAATAAAAACTGTCCTGTCCGGCGGACCCTGGCACTGCCCCCTGCTGGCCACGGGCACCCCTACCCGCTGTGAGATGGGCCACGGAAACCACAGCAAAGGGGAGGGCCAGGCAAGATCCTCACGGCCGCCTCCGAGGGTGGGGAAGGGAGGTCTGAATTCAAATCCTGCCGGGGCACCTGCCTCAGCGAGGCTCTTGGCCTCCTTCAACTGGAAATGAGAAACAGCCCCCAAGGGCCGATGCCAGGGTGCCACGAGGAAGCTGGCACAGCCAGGCACCGGGCACGTGCCTGCCTAACAAGTCCCGGGCTCTGCGCTCTCCTGGCTCTGCCACAAGGGCCCAGGCTGGCCCCTTCTGCACGCACCGCTCTGGGGCAGCAGGCTCGGCCGTCCCCCCAGCCCAAGCCCTGCCCCGGATCTGCAGGGAGGAGGACCAACAGGCCTTCCTAGCATGTGCCTGGAATCTGAGCCGACCATAAGGCGGCCTTCCTGGAGGAGGGGGCTCACGCTGTCCTGTGTGGGGCCATCAGGGAGACAACAGGGAGGGCCTGCTGGGACCTGAGGGGAGCCTCCAGGAAGTCTTGGAAGGGGCAGAGCATGCCAAGTTTGGGGACAGGAAGTACAAGGGGGGAGGGTCCTGGGTTCCAATTTGGCCTCAGTCACTTCCCAGCTGGGTGACCCTGGGCAAGTCACTCCACCCCACGGCCTGGCCCTGTCCTCTTGGCTGGGGGGGGGGGGGGGGGAGGGGGGAGGTTGTCAGGTGAAGTGGGGCAGCCCCTTGAGGCTGGGCCATGGAATGGTCTGTGAGGGGAGCCTGCGTCTGGAGGTGGCCTCCCTGGCAGGGCTAAAAGCCTCCCATTTGGCAAGGGGGGGGCTGCCCCACCAATATTGCTGTCTCTTCCCCTGAAATGCCCCCATTTCCCATCAGCCCCGCAGAACGGAAGTCAAGAAGGCCAGGACAGTGCGCGTACACTTGCACACACAGGCCCCTAGGGGGCCGAGCTTGGCAGCTTCTTGAGTTCGTTTTCCAAAGGAGGAAACAGGCCAACAGGGTTAAGTGACTTGCCCAGGGTCACTCGTCTAGTAAACATGAGGTTGAATTTGAACTCAGATCTTTTCTTTTAAACCTTCACCTTCTCTTATGTGTGGGTGCCAGGGCTAGGCGATGGGGGTGAAGTGACTCAGCCAGGGCCACCCAGCTATAAAGTGTCTGAGGGCACTTTCGAACCCAGGACCTCCTTCCATCCAATATGCCATGCTTTGTTCCCTGATGAGGAAATGCTGACCCTCCGGGTGCGCAGAGACCCCAGCTCAGCCCTATCCGCCCGTGCCCTCGTTCCGCCACTGCCCAGCCTCTGGGGCTGCCGCTGGGCCCGTCGGCCCCCGGGGCTCCTCCGGTCTGCTCGGCCTCCACCCCGCCTCGCTCTCCTCCTGGGCCTGCACTGGCCCGGCCCGGCGCCCTGAGGGCTCGCCTCTGTAGTACCGTCGGAAGCCTTTAGTAAGGCGCGCCTGCCCTCTGGTGGCAGAGACGGGAAGACGCGTGGGGGGGCCGCAAGGGGCGGGCGCAGGGATGAGGCTCGGAGAAGGAAACTGAGGATCCCGGGCGGGGCGGGGCGGGGTTTGCTGCTGGTGAAGTGAGGGCTAAGCAATAGCAGGAGCGGCCCCTCGGGCTGCTGGGAAGGGCCCGGCACCCAGTAGGTGCTCCGCAGAGCCCGGGCCCCTCCCTTCTGGCACGGCCGCCCTGAAGTTCATGAGCGGTCCGGGGTCTCCCCTCCAGCGGGCAGCCTGAGCGGCCCCCACGAGGCAGTCCCCAAACCAAGCCTGGCCCCCTAGCTGGCCACCGCCCTGCCTCTACGGAGCTTGGCGCCACCTCCCAGGGGTGGGCCTGATGGGGTTTACCCATCTCCGCACTCCGGGGGCCCCTCGGCGCCATCGGGCCTCTCCGACAAGGAGACCCCAGGGGCACCCTGGGAAGATCCAGGCTTGGGTCCTCCGCAGCCCGGAAAACCAGCAGCGGGTGGCCGCTGTGGCCCACGTGACCTACGCCACCACCGCGAGGACTTGCTGGCCAAGACGGTCCTCCGGACGTCCCGCCAGCCCGTCGCCTTCCGAAGGTGCCAACGATGGGACAGACCAGCCACGCTCTGCCACTCAAGTGCTTAGTGGCAGAGGGCCCCAAAGGCACGTTGGGCGGGCTAGCCGTGCTGGCACCCGGGACTTGCTCCTGGTTGCCCTTTACACGGGCCTTTGAGGTTTTTACATATTGTCATTATCCCTTTTGTACAGAGGAGGAAATCTGACACATTCTGAGCCCTCCCCCTGTTCTAGGCACCTCTATTCCTCTGTGGTTCTCCACTCAGCGTCCCGGCTCTGAGAACTCCTGCGTGTAATCCCCACTCCCGCCGCTAGGTGACGCCAGAGTGCCGGGCTTTCTGGAGCCCAGAGGATTCATCAGCCAGAGCTCAAATCTGGCCTCTGACACTCACTAGCCGTGTGTGTGTGTGTGTGTGTGTGTGTGTGTGTGTGTGTGTGTGTGTGTGTGTGTGTGTGTGTGTGTGTGTGTGTGTGTGTGTGTGTGTGTGTGTGTGTGTGTGTGTGTGTGTGTGTGTGTGTGTGTGTGTGTGCGTGTGCGTGTGCGCGCGCGCGCGTGTGCGTGTGTGTCTGTGTGCGTGTGTGCCTGCGCGCATGCCACGGAAGTCAGACCCAATGGAAGCCCAGCCCAGCTGCCCCTTCCACGACCCTGGAAGCTGGGCCCGCCCTTTCTCCTAGCTTCACCTGGACTTCCCTTCTTCATCCACTCTCGCTGGGTGAAACCAGGGCCTCCTCCCAAGCGCTCCAAGCTGCCCCAGAGCCTTGCAGTTGCCAAGGAATCCCAGGTCTGACCAAGAGAACAGGCTGTCAGTCTGGGGCAAACAGAACCCAAAGCCATCTGGTGAGGTTCCCTCGGAACCAGGAACCAGCTAGGAGCGGCCACTGTATCGGCTTGAGGGTTCTAGGTGTGTGCACGCCTTCATACTGAAAAGTATTCAAACACGGCACCAACTTCATCAGGGCAGCCCCAAAGTTCTCAAAAGCTGAGCCAACCTGGGACCTGGGCTTTCCCGCCAGGGATCTGCCCCCTCTGAAAGGGGGACCACGACGGCGCCCCTGAAGGCTGTGGGTTGGAGAAGCTTCCATGTTGGCCTGTGGCGTCGCCACCCTCATGGGCAGGATGGTGTGAACCTTGAAGGAGGACGTAATAAATGCTGCTCGCTGCTGCTCTCTTTATTTCATGAAATTGGAGAAGCGGTGCGAGAACGAGGAGGAAGGCTGGCCTGGGGCTGACTGTGGCACACACGTGGCATTCACTCCCTCGCCAGCCCTTAACCTGCCAGAACGCACACTTCACAGGTAGGCGAGCTCGAGCTCTAGCGACTTCCCAGAAGCAAGCTCCCGGGAACAACTCAGGGCCAAGACTAATTTGGCAACATGTTCGGGTGGAACAGATGGGAGCCTGGGGACCCCACTGAGGAAGGCTGAGCAGCTGCTGAAAGGTGACTGGAGCCAATGGAGGTGTGGGCCTGGGCACTCGGAGAGGTGAGAGTGCTGAGGTCCTTGGTGTCCGAGAGGCATGCATGCAAAGGACAGAAAAAGCTGAGGATGGATCATGGGTCAGTCAAAACAGTTGGAGTCAAGCCAGGCTGAACTGGGAGAGAGGCTTGAGGGACTGAGGCTTTTGGCTGCTTGTGGGACCCTGAAGCTTTTGCTGGCTGGATGAGGTTACCTAGCTGATTGACAGAGAAAGAAAGACCGTTGTCCTTTCTGACTGTCTCTGCTAGTGACCGATTGCTCCTTGTAGAAAGCCCCATCCCTCTTACCTTGTTCTCCATCCTTTCCTGTCTTCCCCAATAAACCCTTGAGTTAAAGGAGTATTTTCTCTAAAGCATAATAGTTCATACTAAGTGAAACTGAAGGGGAAGAGGGAGCTGAAAGGCTTCTGAATAGGGGAGGGAAACAAAGGGAGGAGGGTCTGCAAACATCCATCCACTAGTTATCACGAATCAATCAACAGACACCCTCAGGAATTACTATTACAGATTGGCACCCCCTAAATGACTGCACTACACAATCCTTAGAAACAGTAGAAAAGATTTAAGCAGTTTATCTGTGGAGATCTGGTGATGGCAGCCATTACTGGGTTCTGGGTCTACAGTATACTCTATATGAAGCTGTAGTTTCTCCTTTCTGAACTGTTTAGCTCCCATGAGCAAAGGCAATTCCTTAAAAAGACCAGGACTGATAACAACCTGACTAGTTGGCCCACTGAGGAGCAAAGGGAAGATCTAAATTTTGCAAACCCCACTAACATGTCCTACTTAAGGAAATGTAGGGAAGACTTGCTACTAAAGATTAAACAGTGCTCCTCGAAGCATGGGCTAGGTTTGATAAACTCATGCAGAGTAAAGGGGACCATCCAGTCACATATACTGATCATCTCTCAGAAATGGCAGAATCAATATTGGGTCTAGAGCAGCGGTTCTCAACCTGTGGGTCGCAATCCCAGAGGGGTTCGAGCAACCAAAACACAGGGGTCACCTAAAGCCACTGAGAAATCACGCTACTTTACACAGGAAGATCTTGGAAAGAACGGGGACCCTGCTGCCCGCACATTGTACTAATATTAGTTACCTATCAGCAGCCCTCCCCCTACCCTATGAGGGATGATGGATTTACCCTGTTGCCCTGGAAACTGGACTCGGAGACCCAGAGAGAGCATCAGGGCACTGGCTCCAGAGGGGTTAGGAACAAGTCCTGGAGCAGATAACGAGCTGAGTAACCCCAGCAAAGTGAAGCCTCAGCTCGAGCTGGAGGGAGACAACAGGAAGAAGGCAGCATCTGCGGACCACCTCTCCAGGCAGGACTCACCTTCCGCCCCAGTGCTCAGGCTGCCTCCTGCTGGATTAATATTTCTCAACATATAATTAAATAGTTTTTGTGATTAATCACTGCTTAAATTATGTTTGATTTGTAGCAATGAGAATACATCAATGCATATCAGGTATTTACATTCCAAATCATAACTGTAGCAAAATTACAGTTTTGAAGTAGCCACCAAAATAATGGTTTGGTTTAGGGTCACCGGCAACATGAAGAACTGTATTGCGGGGTCACAGCATTAGAAAGGTTGAGAATCACTGGTCTAGAGGCTAATAGTGAGGAGTCTTCTAGTCACGTAGAGAGACAGTTTTTAAAGGGTTGCACACATCATTTAAAGAATTTTTTTAAACATTATTTCCCTAAATATGACATGGTCAGTCTGAACTAGGTGAAACGGATAGTTACCTCCATGACAGTCATTCAGAACAGCATAAACAGATGCAAGACTTTATAAAAGATAAATTAGAGATTACAGAAAAATCTGAGAAAAGGAGATAGAAGAAAACCAAAACCAGTGCAGAGAGAAACTAGGCAATGCTTATTCTGTCAGAAGAGGACACTTGATAAAAAGATTGTTTTTTGAAGAAATATGAAGTGAATGATAATAAGACCACACAAAATAGATACAAAAAACAAAATTCCCCTTGCTGTTCTCATTGTAACCTAAAATCCACTAAGCAAGCAAATGATTTAAAAGAGATACAAAATGCCATTATATCTGGAGCCAAACCTAAATATTAAGACATGGTTAGGAAAGAATTATGAAGCCAGGCCTATAAAGTATATCGTTTGGTACATGCAGATAGAGGTGATAGTGAAAAAGAGGCTGCTGTTAAAATAGTAGAAAAAAGATGAGAAATGGTGAAAAATTTGTGCAAGAAAGTAAATCTGTGAATGATAGCACATGCAATAAATCAAGAGAAAGGCAGAGTTGGAGAAATAAAAATAATCAAATAACTGAGATAAGAGACTTAGAGAAAAGATATATAGTAACCACACAAGAAAAAAGTGCAAATGAAGTCAATATTAGAGAACTTTTCAGTGCAGAGTGGGCACAGGGATTAAATTATGCAAAAGGGAAAGAAAGTCAAAGTCACAAGAACTCAAGCAGAAGTTAGTGAAAGATACACAGAAACATTTCAATTCCTTAGAGGTTACTGTTACTCAAGATGTAAATGCTTTGAAACCATTCACAGATTTGCATGACATCCCACAAAACTCAGTTAATTCTTCCAATAGCTTTTTGGCAAAGATACCCTTAGAATAAACATCTACTTTGAATCCAGAAGCTGAAACTTTCCATCTATCAATGACTGATGTAAATAGGACAAAATTCACTGAAAACGATGCTGAAATTACATTTGAAAACAATAATCCTATTCAAAGTAATGGAGGTGACATGACAGTTAAATTTGAAAAGGGGGATGGAATGGAAGTCTTAGTAACTGAAACAACAACCAAGGATTCAAATGGCAGACTTGAAGCCAACATTCTAAGTGGCAGAGGGGAATCTGGCCAAATAAACTTGTGAGATAAGCAACAGCTATGATTTAAATTCTTGTTCCCCTCTGAGTTTATCAAACCTAGCCCATTATTCGGCTATGAGCAGCACTGCTTTATAGCTTGGAGCAAGTATTCCCTACATTTCCTTAAGTAGGACATGCTAGTGGAGTTTGCAAAATCTAGATCTTCCCTTTGCTCCTCAGTGGGCCAACTAGTCAGGTTGTTATCAGTCCTGGTCTTTTCAAGGAATTGCATTTGCTCATGGGGGATAAACAGTTCAGAAAGGAGAAACTCTACATCTTCAAAGTCAGGGTCAAAGATCCTAAAAGCACGTTTCAGTTCCTTCTGTGTCTTAAACGGTTGAAATTTGGAAAATGTCTTTTTAGGGATTCAAGTTCCTGTGATGTAAATTGCCTATGCACTTTAGATTGTAGCACACCAGCTGTACTAGAAAGCTTGGTGACCTCCTTTAGTGGACAAATCTTTGCTGGTTCAATATCAGACATAGTGTCCTTGTCACCTTCATTTCCCCTTGCATTCACTTTAGATTTCTTTGCCTTTCTTTTTCTTTGGTTGCACTATCTGCCTGACCATTGTTCTTGTCTTTAATCTGGTCCAGTCCCTTTTCCTTGATCAATTCCTCAAACAAGTTCTTAATGATGTTTTCCAGGTTAATGTCTACCACCAGTATCTGTTCTGCCTTTTTGGGGGATCACAAATCTAAAGATCTTTCTCAAATGGGTCAGAGTCTATAAGGCTGCCATAGTGATAACATAAACCTGAGTCAAAATCTGCCACAGTCCTGTGTCCGTTTGAAATGGCAACTACAGCATAAACATGGTGGTGTTGCCAATATAATTCAGAGAATCGAATATCACGTGGGTCATTTTGCCATAAAGTATATTGTAGACCCAGAATCCATTATTAGCTGCCATCACCACAGTTCCACAGATAAGCTGCTTAAACATCTTTCTGCTTCTAAGGGACTGTGTAATTCAGTCGTTTTGGGGTGCCCATCTATTACATTGGGCAGCACCACTTTGCCCAGTCCAGGCTGGGGCAGGAGGGCAGCTTCACAAGTCTGCCTCTTTGTAGACAGTCTTCAGGAAGGGTACATCTGAGAGCCTCGACACCAAGAGGAGGGAAAATCCCCAAGAGCCGCAGGTCGGTGCATGGTTCACTCAGACAGTGCACAAAAGGCACCAAGCTGTTAAGAATAGACACGCGATGTATTCTAAGAATAGAAGTCATTTAATACTGTTAAATTTATAGCACAAAATAAAACAAGCTATGATCCCCCAAAAATAATTTTAAAAGCTTACAGAGAAAATATTATTGCCTGAAATTCATGATTTTTACGTTACAGGTTCAGAGTCATGTGTCCTGCTGGGGCCGGAGACCACGGTGACCACTGCCTCTGAAGTGAGGCTGCTGTCCCTCTCGCAGAGGGTGGCTCCTTCTTCTGCTCAGGCACAAGTGGTGGCAGCCTGGGATGAGCTCCACACAATGAGCTTCTTTCTCCTGGGCTCCTCTGCTCCTTCCTAAGCCAGACCTCAGGCAGCTCTCTCCACACGATGACAGGAAGCGTTAGTCGTGAATACTGGGTTAAAACCAAAGTCAACAGCTGTCTCCTCCCCAGGAGGCACTCA
Organism: Monodelphis domestica; assembly: GCF_027887165.1. Lineage (NCBI taxonomy): Eukaryota > Metazoa > Chordata > Mammalia > Didelphimorphia > Didelphidae > Monodelphis > Monodelphis domestica. Next base: position 14,507,738 of record NC_077229.1, on the reverse strand, counting down.
GGAAATCTCATCTTGGCGGCAGCCCTCCCGGGGCTGTCTGTACAAAGTACCCGACCAGTTGTAAGTGGTTGAGAACGAGACTGAGCATGGAGGCAGGGAGCAATGGGCCTGGAGAGAAGGGAAGCAGCCCCCTTTGGACCGACCCAGAATCACAAAGGCTGGCACATGGGGTGAATGACCCAAGCCAGGTGACACTGCCCACCTCATCTCCAGGGCCCAGGGAGGCAACCGAGGCTGAAAACCCCAGGAGCCACACGCACAATCCAGCGAATGACAGAAAAACAAGGGTGGAGCATGAGCCCTTAACAGTGCATTGAACCAAATGGCCTCATGACCCACCGACTGCCCGCAAAACCAAAGGACAAACAGACCAGAGCGGTGGCTCGCAGGACATCCAAAGATTGGGGTGACAAAGACAAAGCAGGGATGGGAGCAAACAGTATGAGGAGCAGCTCAAGGGGAAACCCCTGCCCATGGAGCGCATGCAATCCTCCCAGGGCAGAGAACAGACCTCAGGGCAGGCAGGGACCCAGGATGCCCACCTTCAGGAAGCCTAGCCTGTCAGCCAGGGTCGAGCATGGGGGCTCCCCTCTTTCACGCCCTGGGCAGCTGTTTAGGAGCACAGGCTAAGAAGACTTGAAGAGCTAGAAGGGGCACTAAGAGGTCTTCAACAGTACAATCTCCTCACTTTACAGAGGAGGAAACCAAGGCCCAAAAAGGGGAAGGGACTCATCTTAAGTCACCAAGCCAGAGAGCAGCAGAGGTAAGATCTGAACCTAGAACTTGTTCCGTTCCACTGACCCACTTCTCCTCTAGAGCCCAGTCCAATCATAAAGGCCTTGGACTCTAAAAGGGGAAGAACAAAGGGACTGTTTGGTGTTCTCTTCCTTGATATTGGATCAGCCTCTTTGAACTCTCGAGTGTGCTTCCTAAGCAGCACCCTTCCTTCTGGGAACCCATGCATTTTAGTGTAAAGAATAAATACGGGGAGCGTCCCTTGGCCTCCCAATGTTTTGATCTATGCCTCAGTGACCTACATCAGCCCATACAGGACAAGAGCAGTCCTAGGAAGAGAAGTTCAAAGGAAAACAGGCCCTAGCATGCCTAGCTCTTGAAGGGGACTGACTGTCCTGCCGCTAAATGGAGCCAAGTGTAGTCCTACACGTTAGTTCTGTCTTACAAGAGCCAAGCAGGCCCGCCCACTTTCCCAAATGCCAGGGTCAGTCAGGAGGCCTCTTTGGCACGTGTGCCCTGGACAAGTCTACCAGTGAAGGCAGGAAAAGGGGTGGCCATCGGACGAAGACCCCTGTGCTTTGGGCTGGATGTTAATGGCAGAATGGGCATTTTTGCAGTGGGACAGATTGCTACGTAGCTTCAAGTAGTTGTGGAATCATTAGATGAAGAGAAGGCATTTTTGAAGTAGGTTGTCGTGCTCACATGGACAGAGCATCGCATCGAGGCCCACAGCAGTCCCAAGTTTGTCAACTTCTGTTCATGAGCACAAGCCCCATCCATGGGGCAGCCTCCGTCCTGTGGAGATGTGGGCAGTCACTAAGTGAGGCAGTGTGTTGCAGGAGGGCAGACCTGACTTGTGGGCCCAGTCAGTGGACCTTGGTTTCCTCGTGTGTCAAAGTGACCTGGGCTTGTATCTGAGGGGTTTGCATGCTGGGTCTCTTCCAGTTCTAACATTCTGTAAGCCGAAGAGCTTTGGCTCAAAAACACAGAACACACTAATATAGAAAGGCTAAAAAGGGCTGTGGGGAGGGGAGGGCCCGCCCCACGATCCACTCACTACTGAAGGGGGCTCTTTCTCTGTTGGTCCTCAAGGAGGACGTTCAAAGTCTGTGTTTCTGTAAGTAAGTGAAAATCTCCCAACATGGAGTCTGAATGCTTTGTGGTATTGCCATGAGTGATCTGGGGGCTTTTAAAAATCGGACAAAACAAAGCTCCATGGGTGGGGCTGGTCGGCTAACCTGACCACCGGTTCTTCCTTTAAGAAAAATGCCTGCCCGGCCTTTCCTGGACCCCAAGCGCCTGCCTCAAAAGGGAGCCCCAGTTGTCTCCCAGCTGGTGACAACGCAGACCAGATATAGCCTGGAGCCTGCCTGGCCTGCTCTCTCCAGCCCCTTCCAAGGGCAAGGACATAGACTGTGAAGGTGGCCTCACATCCAAGGTTCTGAAAACAATCTCATTTATGGAAGCTGCTATTGGTTCTTGGGCATTCATTGAAAGCAGACCAAAAAAATAAAATAAAATGGCTCCGTGTGTGTGTGTGTGTGTGTGTGTGTGTGTGTGTGTGTGTGTGTGTGTGTGTGTGTGTGTGTGTGTGGTCTTACAGTGCTAGTAAAGATGGAATTAAATAGGATTTTGTTGCTCAGCACATGGCAAAACGGGCGACCATTTACAATGAAGACATCATATAAAGACAGGCCTTGGCTTCAATAGTTCTTTCCTGTCATCAGTGACTGTTCAGAATGCACATGCCAGTGCCTTGCCCTCTCCCAAGTGCAGATTCAGCCTTTCCTGGGATAGGCCAGAATTTCTCCCCTCTCCCTGGAGTTCCACCATTTCCCCTGGCCAAAAAGCCAAAGATGGCACAGTGAGTATTGCTCTGAGGAGAAGCTATGGGCCCAGTTCAAGTATAATTCTCAAATGCTTTCTTTCTCCAAGTGAGTTCGATGGGATAAAACCAAGGGAGCATCCGAGTGGGGGAAAGAGACTCCTTCCTCGTCAATGTTTTTGCCTGTCCGTGTGCTTCCACTAGGGCTTTCCAGCTTAAGATCCAAAAAGGTCCGACAATTGGCTAAGTCTGAGTCAATCCTGTGATGATACAGATGCCCAAAGACTGCCAGCTGTGTGCATTCCAGATGTGCAGAAAGAAACCGTCAAACTGAAGCAAGCTGGAGAGCTGGGCGACACTCCCTAGCTTGCCTGGGAGAGAGAATGGAATCCCATTTCAGAGGATGCTACTAATGAGAGCCAAAGCATGAAGCAGCAGCAGCAGCAGCATACGATGGCTAACAGGAATCACTCGCTTTCATCTGGATTCTGAGCGTCAATGATCTTGACGTGTGTGAAGGGGAAGAGCCCTTTGCGGCCATTGACTTCTCCTTCCCACTGACCATTGATGTTCATCCTTGTAACTTTCACAATGTCGCCAACCTATTTGGGAAGAAGAAAGGGAGGGTCAGCTTCTCTCTTCAAGAAAAAGGCAAAGTAGGGGATGGGGCCCCACTGCAGCTTTGTGGCACAGTGGATAGAGGGCCAAGCCTGGAGAAGGAAGGCTCTGGCCTCAGATATTTCCTGGCTGGGAGACCCTGGGCAAGTCACTTCATCTCCATTGCCTAGCCCTTACTGCTCTTCTTCTGCCTTGGAACCAAGATTTAGTGACCCCAAACAACAGGGAAGGGTTTTAAGAAATGACAATTAGCTTCAAGTTACCACTTCCTATGTCATTCAACAAATGAGTCTCTTATTACGTGCCCCTACGTGCAGGGCCCACGGGTCACTTGGTTTTCATCGGACACAGGCCCTGCCCTCAGCAGAACAACAGAACATCCTTCTACAAGAGGGGCAAGGAGTCCTGTAAGATATGCACATGTAAGGAATGCACATGTCCACACCACTGACTTGAGGAAACACAACTCCCCTCCCAGCCAAAAGAGCAGCTTACTGCCTTCAGGCCTTCTCATAAGCCTAAATACGGCCCCGTCCTAACTGACTTGGATCATTAGTACTTCGGGCCCAAAGAGCCCTAATTGTTTTGTTTTATTTTAAATGCTGTATATTGGTTCCAAGGCAGAAGGGCATTAAGGGCTAGGCAACAAGGGTCAAGTGACTTGCCCAGGGCCACACAGCCAGGAAGTGTCAGAGGCTGTATCTGAGCCCAGGACCTCCTGTCCACTGAGTCATCTGGCTGCCTTTATACTTACTTGTCACAAGGGAGGGCTTATTGGGGTGGTTGTAAGGATGGCAGTGACAACAAATAAAAAGAGTCAGAGAGCTATTTCAAATAGAGTAGGATGAAGGGCAGAAGGGGGCTGAGCTGAGCAGGGCAGTCCTGTCTCTACAGATACCCTGGAGATCTGGGGTTACACACGCAAGTTCTTTTCTCCCGAGGAAACGTTCATCCTTGCTGATGCCCATCATGTTCCCAACAAACTGGAAAAACACAGTTTTCTGTACAGAACCACCCTCCCAATCCCTAGGAATTGCGCCTCTTCTCTGGCTTCTCACCATGAAGCCTCTGGCAATCTCTACTGGTAAGTGACCATCTACATGATTCGTCCTCAGGGCATCTTGCTGGGCTGGGGATGGAGAGGGCGGCAACACCCAGATTCCCCTTCTCTCATTTATACCAGTGACCATTGACTTCAGGGTGAGCAACTACTCCACTGAGGAGCAGGGAATTTCCAACTGTTTCCCCTTGAGATCCCTCATTGCTGTGGAACTCATAGACATAAACCAGGGCACCAAAGTCTGGGAAAGGACAAGTTGTGATGGTGGTCTCGGACGGAGCAGGCGAGTGAGGAGGGTGAGTTAGAGCCTTTGGCCCAGAGTCAGAGGGGGCACTCCTGGAAGGTACGCTCTTCCTTCACTCTGGGTGGGCCTCCAAGCAGGGGCTGGGGATCAGGGTCACTGCTTTAGAGAACAGCTGAGGGCCTGGCCAATTTTAGTTCTCTGTGCACACCAGAAGGGAGAAAATGGGTATTCCTGAACACATTAATGACCTGTGGAACCCTGACCAAGCCACCTCGGTTCTCTGAACATGGTGATCTTTTGACTTTATATGACCTTCATTTCCACCCTTTCCCTGCTCTCCCTTTCATCATCCTTTGCAATCAAAAGTGCTTTTTTAAGAGTCCAGAAAAACTGATCATAATGCAACAGAACCTGACATTAAATGTTATGTCCTGGGGCAGCTAGATGGATGGAGCACAGGCCTGGGTTCAACTCTGGCGCTGGGCAAGTCATGTAAACTCAATTGTTAGAATTGAGGGAAAGGAGGCGGAGTCAAGATGGCAGCCTAGAAGGAGCAGAAGTTCAGACCTCTGAAAACCCTTCCTTACCAATCACAAATTGAAATGCTCCCAGGGGACTGGAAAACAAATTTAACAACAAGACAGAGCCAAGGAACCCTCCAGCTTGACCTAATTCAAAAGGTTCCCCCCCACCCCCCCGAAAAGCCGGAATCCAAGAACACTTATGGGGAAGACAGAAGGAAGGTCCTAGGACCTATCCCCCCTCCCACCCAGAGCACTGAGATTCCAGCAGCAGCGGGAACTTCTGGGCGGGCAAAGGTGATAGACTGAACAGCAAAGCTTGAGAGCAGGGCTGGCCAAGTTCAGAGCGTCCAACACAGATGGCAGGGAAGGAGCTAGAAAGGGAGCCTACCTGGCAGCCTGGCCAGAGCTTTGGAGATACTCCATATTTGCTTCAGCCTTCCAAGAAGTTTAGGACTCAGAGCACACCCAGCCCAACTAAGCTGAACTTAATCCCATCAAAAGTCTCCAGAACTCAGGGAAGCCCAGGTTCCCCACCCATCCTCACTGACTGCTGGACTTTAAGCCAATCAAAAGCCTCCAGAGGACAGGGAAGCTCAGACCCCCAACAACCCTCCCCCAGAGACTACACCAAGAGATCTTCTGTTAAAGCTCCAAGAGGGGAGATTGATAGAAGCCCCCCCAAAAAAACAAAAAATGAGAGGAACAAGAGCACAGACAAATACGGGGAGTAAAGAAGGAGTGAATTTGAGCAAACAACAGAAAAAGAAGAAAGAAACTACAAGAGACAGCTTCTACTCAGCAAATGGAACAGAGGGGAAGAGATCAGCAAATGATAAATCAGAAATCCCAGCGAACTGGATACAGGCTGTGGAAGAACTCAAAACACAACTAAGAGAGGCTGAAGACAATTGGGAAAAGAACTTAAAAATTATGATAAGTCACCTGGAAACAGGCACTTAAACTAAAACGAGAAAATAGTGTCTTGAATGCCAAAATCAACCAGCTGGAAAATGAGGCAAAGGAGATGAAAGAAGAGGTAAAGAGGATGAAAGATGAGGTAAAGAGGATGAAAGATGAGGTAAAGAGGATGAAAGACGATCTTCAAAGAAAATCAGACCAGAAGGAAAAGGATGACCAAAAAGCCAGAGATGAAATCCAATCTTTAAGAACCAGAATACAACAACTGGAATTAAGTGACCTCACAAGGCAGCAGGACACTATAAAACAAAACAAAGAATGAAAAAATTGAGGAAAATGTGAAGCATCTCATTCAGAATTGACAGAGATAAAAGGTATCAGTAAGGGTTAAAAAAAATGCTATGTTCTACACCTACTTCTGCAAAGAAGGGATGTGTTTCCAGCTGTTCCTTGGGCCCAAGCTTGGACATTACCTGAATCTAAATCTGGTCCCTTGACACTTCCTAGCTGTGAGACCCTAGGCATGTCACTTTAGTCTCATTTTCCTCATCTAGGAAATGGGGAGAATCATAGCACTTCCCTCTGTGCTTGGCACAGTGCTGGGCACACAGTAGGTGCTAGAGAATAAGTCACTAGACATTCAAATATGTTTTTCCAAGCTGGATTATATTCATGTGCCCACCTCAACCTCAAATGATGGGCATTTAGTCTGTTCCAAATGCTTTGGGAAACAAGCCCCCCCCCCCGCTACTTCAGTCTCTGGCTTTCCCGTGGCCCAGGTGTGGACAGGCACAGTCAGCCTTATATGTACTCTGCTGACCCAGCTGCCAGCTTCCAACACTTGCCTTGTAACAAGGCACCCCAAGCTGCCTGTACCATGTTCAACATCATGGCCCACTGCTAGGCCACGGTTACCCACTTTCCCCATTATTCTTTTCAATATTCTTTTCTTTTTAAATTTTGAGTTCCACACTCTCACCCGTCTCCCACTTAGTGAGAAGGCAAGCAAAATTCTCAACTATGCATGTGAAATCATGTAAAACACATTTCCATATCAGCCATATCACATACCAGAGCAAAAAAGAAGGGAGAAGGTGGAGAATTCTACTACATCAGGCCTGTGGGTGGACATGCTGATCAGAAGAGTTAAGTCTTTCACAGCTGACCTTCATTAGAGCCCCGCTGGTCCTGGGCCCAATGACAACCTCTGGTTCTTCCACCTTTGCATCAGTTCCTAGAGATTTTGCCATGTCTTTGGGAAATCACTTGCCTCCTCATTTCCTACAGCACTACAGAACTCCACCGTCATCAGATGGCTGGCTGCTTCTTCAGCCACGGCCCCACTGATGAGCTGGTTACTGTGCCAGTAGAGTCAAAGCTCCTCCAACAGCAAGGCCCCTATTTGAAGGGAGGCCCTACATAACATATGCCCATATGCCACTTCATTCTGCAATCTGGCCAAGGAAAGTCTTGCTCCAGGAACCCCAGTGTTTGTCTCCAGAGCTGCCCTCTGCCACCACTCCATGGCAGGAGGAAGCTAAGCCTCCTCCACTATCATATGTCCTCCAATGGCATACCCAGGGGCAAGCTCACTCCTGAAAGGTGTGGGAATGCTGTCAAGGGCATGTACGGAAAGGGGCGGAGGTGCAGACCCATAAGACCCACTGAGGTCCACACTCCTGTCCAATGACTCAAAGGAAGGCTGCTGGAGGTCAGACCTATGTCCACATCAAACATCTCAGAACTGGAAAGGACCGTCATCCATGTTCCGTCTCCCCAATGAGCTGGGTCCTTCTCTGTCCCACCCCACACAGTCTCAGCACTCTGTCCTATGTAAAGGCAGCAGGAACTACTGGGTCTGTATCTCAGAGATAATTTAAAAAGGGGAAAGGACCCATCTGTACAAAAATATCTGTAGCAGCTCTTTTTGTGGTGGCAAAGAATTAGAAACAAAGGGAATAAGTAAGCAAACTACTGTGCTCTAAGAAATGATGAGCATGGGGGCAGTTAGGTGCCTCAGTAGATGGAGAGCCAGGCCCAGAGATGGGAGGTCCTGGGTTCCAATCTGGCCTTCCTAGCTGTGTGACCCTGGAACCCCCCATTGCCTAGCCCTTACCACTTTGCCTTGGAATAAGAAGGAAGGTAAGGGTTTAAAAGAAAAGCAAAGAAGTGATGAGCAATATGATTTCAGAAAGAGCTGGGAAGACCTGAAGGAACTGATGCAGAGCAAAATAAGCAGAACCAGGGAATGCTCTCCACAGTAAGAGCATATTCCTATCTGCAATGCACTGATCTGGGACAATCCTGAAACTCTTAGGATGTGGAAGGCTCTCCACCTCCAGAGAGAACTACTGGAGTCATCCGTTACATCAGTGTATTTTTGGTTTTATTTGGGGGTTTGGGCTACGTAGGAGTTCACTCATACAAACAATGACCAATATGGAAGTGTGTTTTGCAAGACAAAGATAAACTTAAAAAAAAAAAAAGACTGCAGAGCAATATTAGCTTTCTAGGTGCTCAACTCCCCACCAAAGGGAAGCTACACTGCTCCAGAGACAAAGCACAGCCCGGCAGCACCATCAGACTGCCCCAACCCTCCTCTTAAGGAGGTACAATAGCCTAGAGCCTGCTTCCCTCCTCATGCAGTCCTTTGAGAAGACCTAGAAGGCCCTCCTGGGCCAGACCCTGGGCTCAACTCTAGAGCCATAAAGATGGAAGTCCTCCAAGAGGATCACTAACATCCACATATTAGCACGTCATTATTTGTAGCAAGAAAAACTGGAAATCATGTGCAATGGATGAGGAATAAATGAGCAAAATGAAGTATAAGGACAGAGTGGAATATTACTGAGCCCAAAGGAATAATGACCACAAACGATCTGGAGAAACAAAGGGACACTTGTGGGAAGAAAGCAGAGGCCTCAAGACTATGTAGACAATGGCCACAATCACATCAAGAGCTGAGTGAAGGTAAAGGCCACCAAGAAGCAGTGTGGGGGAAATGCACTTAGGTAGAGCCACTGATGGACAAGTGTCTGCCGTGTTAAAACAAATCTATCTGCTAAGAAGCAGACTACAATGGAGGGAAAATGAAGATGATGTTCTCTAAGAAAATCAGAGGGGGCAGAAAAGAGAATGTCAGGGTAAAGAGTTTATATTTTCATCCTAAAGGCACAGACAGAAGGGAAGTAAATGATAGTCAGGTCTATACAGTTAGGATGGGTAAAAAAATCTCAGAATAACCCATCCTGAAATTTGATAAGAAAGCAGGAGGGGGGAGACCAGCACACCATAATCTGCGGGGCTACGATGGGGGAAAGGTGGGAAAAATCAGAAAATGGGCATTTCTTCAGACAAAGTCTTTCAGTTAGTCAAGTCCAGCACTGGAAGATATGTTTGCCAAAGTTCCTATTAATTAACCCCTCCTCACATACAATGTTCTGCCCACATCCAGAAAACCCATCAGCAGGGACGGAAAGTTAGGTGGAGTAGATTGAAAGCAAGGCCCAGAGACAATAGGAAAATGGGTTTAAATTTAGCCTCAAAGGATTCCTGGCTGTGTGACCTTGGGCAACTCACTTAATCCCTGTTGCCCAACCTGACTGCTCTTCTGCCTTGGAAACAGTATTGATTTTAAGAAGTAAAGTGAGGGTTAAAAACAAAACAAAAAAACACAACCAACAATAACCATCAGCCACTTAGAGGAGCCATCTGCATCCAACCAAAAGGAGAGCCTCGGTTCTGATCTAATGAGTGCCTGGCATTTTCAGCCCTGGAGTTTAGGTACTAAAAATAAATATTGTCCATCCCACCCCCCACCCCAACGTCTACACCTGCTGCTGCTGCTCTTCTTGTTTCCAGTTTGCTGTGCAACGTTAAGGAGAAGCATGCCCTTCCCTAGGGGTTGGTCTTGTCCAACATGGCTTCTTTACCGTATCAATTCAAGCAGTCCCTCTGGGGGTGCCCCCCACCCCAGGCTTGAGCCCAAGGCTCAAGGGCAGGTAAACTCAGCGGTTTGAGAAATGACCAGTTTGTCCTCAGTTTCCTTGAAGCCATCTTCCCCTTTCTCACTCAAAATTCCCTACTGAAAGCTGCTCTTGCTCATGACCATCAGTCTCTTCCTTCCCCCTCTCTCCTTTCTCCCCATTACTGCCCCCCGCTCTCCTATTTGCTTGATTCTGGGCCATCTGTCCATTTGTCCCGTGTGGCTCAGATGGACAAACTCCACCACTTGTCTATCGATGCCATGATCTGACCCAGAGATCTTCATCATCTTTCTGTGGGGATTCGGGAGTCCCACTCCTTCAGGAAGCCCTCGGCAAGCCGGGCTCTCTGCTGGATTCTCTGGTAAAGGCCTTTGCAAAGGGCCAAAGTGTCTCTAGTTGGGCCTCATCTGGGTGAGCTTATTAGTTCTGCCTTTCAAGGAATCTCACCAGGCTTCACTATAGGCAACAACAAAAGACAAAACCCTTTCCATCTAGGTCAAGAACTACCGGTTTAAAAAAATGATCAAGAATTAGCCAAGGCCAATTGCAACTAAAACCTGGAGTTCATTTTGTTTCTGATTTCCCTGAGGGTGAAGTCCTCGGGGCATGCCCCTCTCTGCGGTGGGATGGGTGCTGCTAGTGGCCTACGAGGATTTAGAGGGTCCCCACAAGCTCAAAAGGCCTTAAACATGGGCCCAAAGATAGAATGCTGTCCAGACCTCCCTGAGGGTTTCTTTCAGGGCTTCATTTTTCTGTTTATATCATATCAATTGAGGAAGGAGCACTTTTAACTCCGAAGCATTCAAAGTGGGGCTGCGGAGACAGGGGCACCAAGGGCAGACCAATGGAACTAGTCCCTTATTCCTTCTCTTGGCCCAGCCTCCTTGGTTCTCCTGGAAGAAGCAACAAAGAGAAGCAAATTCCCAGCCTGTTGAGAAGTTCCTGCAGTACTCCTCTCCCCACATTCTGACACTGCAGGAAAGCATGGCGGCCAAAGCTGTACCATTCCCGTGAGCCCTCGGCGGGCCTCTCTAACAGTCAGTAGCTTTAAGGCTACAGGTCACTTCATCTTCCTGAGCCTGCTTCCCTATCAGGAAAATGGAAATAAAGACCCTTGTGAGAGCTGCTCACCCAAGACTGTAAGGAAATGATCTCTGTAACCCCCAGAGGGCTTTAGAAATGAGCTGTTAGCGACTTCTTGGAACTGAAAGCAAAACTCAAGGTGGAGGAAATCACCTCCCAGCATTAAGAGGGAAATGGCTGAGCTCCAGAAATGTGCCTGACTGCTCCGGTAGCACCAACAGAAGCTTGCTCCAACCTCTCCCCATTCTCTAACTAGTGAGGCCTCCAGCAGAGACCCTCCTCTTGACTGTGATGGGCATCATACAAACAGAACATTTTGGGGCACACCAAAGGGCCCTGGAGTCAATGCAGGCCCGTTACATGGGGCTTTCCTTCTGGGTAGCTTGTTTTTTCTATCACTTCATCTCCAAACAGACATGGGGGGGGTGCACTCTACCAACTATCTCCCCTTTAATCCACTGCAGCTCCTTCCCTCCCAGAAGCCTTTCCCAACTCCCTCTCCAACCCCTGAGGTTCTCACCTCCAGTTCTGGTACCTGATGTCTGGGCCCTGGGGATAGGGATTCTTCCAGGGTACTTTTGTCTCTGGAGTGGCTGTCACCAACATTTGCTAAACTGAACTAAAGCAGGCAGTGCCAAGGATTTGCTCCCTTTCACAGAAACAGGAGAGGTCTTGAGTTCAAATCTGACTGCAGATCCAACCTGGCTGTGTGACCTTGGGCAAGTCATTTAATCCCCACTCTTGTCTTACAATTAATACTCAGAATGGATTCTAAGACAGAAGGTAAGGGTTTAAACGAACAAAAAATAAAAAGTATGGCAGCCACCGCCAATCTCCTTTTTGAAAATTAATCCAATGATGCAACTTTTCAAGCATTTCCAGCAGTGCCCTGAGCCCCTGTGATTTGGGGACACTGTGCTCTGCCCTACTTGCCTCTTCATTTCCCATTTCTGTCCCACTCAGGTTCGGGACAACCTAATTGCAACACTCCCAAGAGCACACCCAGCAAAGCGTATCCTTGCTTTTCCTTTTGAGAAGTCATGCTGCCAAATTCCAGTAAATCACAGTGATCAGAGGCAGGTCACCCACAAGCTTCCCTCCCCTCCACGTGCCCACCCAACGCCTCACAGTGATCCAGCTGTTTTTAATGCCATTTATCCTAACTTCATTTGCTTGCTTGACCCAAACCACACTGGTGTTACTAGTGAAGTGCCCTAAGCTTGCTCCTCCTTCCTCAGTCCCCTGGACTCCTGCGGGCATGGGGTGGCGTCATTATCCCACCTCCTGGCTCCCTCTCAGCCCTGAGCCCCAGGAAAGGAGGCCACACCTGCTCTCCTCTCCTCCAGCCAATATTCCTTCCTCCCAGGCCCAGTGCAGAGGGGATAGGCTGATATTCCAGGGAACAGAGAAACTACAATTCCAAAGCAGCCCGAAAAATAATAACCTGATAGAGGCATCCCAACACGGAGCCCAGAAGATACAGGCTCAAGTTCTATCTGACTCCTGGTGGCTGTGTACGCCCTGAGCACATGGGATCAGACCCACACATGCAGGATGGGGTCCCCCCACAACAAAGATGTCATCTGAGGTCAGAAATGCAGAAAGCTCCAGCTGTTTCAGCCTTAGTTATACCTAGTGAGTGGACCATACAATCGAGCTCACTCCAAGGGTTCCTCGCCTCCTTCCCAGCTCCCCTCAATTACTCAAAAACTGTTTGGAGCCAGTCCCATCATCCTCCATGTCAGGTTAGTGGCATTCCCTACCTTCCCCCCAAGAGGCACAGAAACCGCTCTGCTAGGCTGTCTTGTTCTGGGCTACAGGCCCAGGAAGGAGCCAAGGGGCTCCTAGCTCTTGTAATGGGGGAAATTTTAGGCCTCTGGGCGCTAGACCAAGATGGAGACTTTTAAAATTCACACTCTTCCTGCAGCTCGGAGATGGCCCCTCTTCCTCTTATGGCTGCTGTGACCCAGGTGGGGCCTCAGGAAGAGGTCACTCTCAGGAATGGTGTCACTTACACGCCCCAGATGCTTCCAGGCCTTCCCAGATGCTTTCCCTACAAGAGCCACCCGGGTCAGCCTCTGAAGGGCCCGAGCTGACAAGAGCCAGGAGACCAGGGAGAAGAGGGGTGCAATGGGCTTGAGCTGGGAGTTCAGACGCCCAAAGGCTATCTTGGGCCCCCACCCCCACTTAACTAAGTCTGCCAGATGGTTTCTTGACCACTTTTGCCTGCCCCAGAAGCCCAGGCTGCTCTAGCCACCAGTCCTCTTCCCCAGCCAGCAGGGGCCCCCTTACAAAGGCTTTTCAGAAATAAATTTGTTGAATCAAAACGAGAGAAAGAAGTTTAGAAAGTGCTTTCCTGACCACGTCCTGCCGTCTCTACGGCCCTGTGCTGGGCGGCTCTCTAGTTCCCAGTTGGCTTTCACTGGTCAGAAATGCTATAAAATTGGGGCAATATTTACACAACTGATTTAGCAAACTTGGTTCTTCCTTAGACAGTGAGATACGGTTAAACTCTTAGTCTTAGAATCAATATTGTGTATCAGTTCCGAGGCAGAAGAGTGGTAAAGGTTAGGCAATGGGGGTTAAGTGACTTGTCCAGGATCACACAACTACTCTATCCACCGTGCTACCTATAATTGTAAATAGCCACCCTGAGTACCTTCTGTCTTACTATCAGTTCTAAAAAAGAAGATCAGCAAGGGCTAGGCAATGGGGGTTAAATGACTTGCCCGGGGTCATACGGCTAGGAAGTATCTGGGGTCACACTTGAACCCAGGACCTCCTATCTCTAGGCCTGGCTCTCAACACACCAAGTACCTTAGCTGCCCCCTCTTATTTTTTACTTAACAGAAGAAAACAGATTCCCAGAGACCTTGATTAAGTGACTCATCTAAGGCCACCTAAAAGGTTCGTGGCAGAAGTGGGACCAGAATCCAAGTGCTCTGATTGCCCCACTCGGCCTATGGCAGAATGTCCACCTCTGTCCCCAGTCTGTCCGAGTCACTAATTCGAGCAGATCAAGATTTAGGGAAGGCAGACAATGGTAAGTGATCTGTACCTATGCACAAAGCCGGGGATAAAATCCCTTTGCAGAAGCAAATCTTAAGGACTAGCAACAGCCTCTGCGCCCGCCCCCAGCCCTGCAGTTGCTTTACCTCCAAGGCCAAGGCAGTCTTGTCATAAGCGCACGGGACTCTCTTCTGAATTGCTTTTGCCAGGACAGGTCCATTCTGGGTGGAGGGCAGGGGGCTCATCACTGCCCCAGGAGGACTGGAGACCGAAGGGAGAGGATTCGCCGTCTGAGGCTGGGCATAGGCGTGGGCGGGTTCCGGGATCCCGTAACTATTGGAATTCCTATTTCCGTGCTTCCCGTGCGGGGAAGATCTCACAAGCTTCTCTACGTAAGGCACAGGAATCATCCCAACCTGCCCATCCTTGTTGCGGGCACTCCACCACTGCTCCTCGGGCTTCTCCACAATGGCCAAGATCTCGCCCTTCTTAAATGCCAGGTCTTCAGGGTCATTCCCAGAAAATTCGTAGAGAGTCCGTACGTATTCCACATTTTCTTCTGTGGGAGGCAGGTTGGGTGCTGAGGCAGAGCCCATAGGCGGGCTTGGATACCTAGAAATAAGAAAACAGAGTTTACTCTTCTCACTCCTGATCACGAGGTCACAAGGCCGGGAATCCAGGACCCCAATACTGTCTGGGACTCTTCAACAACAACCCTTCCTACACTTGGGGCAGACTGACCCGGGCCTGTCCGCATGAAGCCACTTCTTGCCTCTGAAGCATACCAAATCTCACACCCACTCCCGCTCCTATCTTTCCCAGAAGAGGCAGCCTTCACCAGACATCCCCATAAAGTATGATGGCAAAGGTAAAGGTCTCAAGACCTGGCTCTTGAGCACTGGACTCAGGATGCCTGAATTCAAATCCAGCCTCAAACACTTACTAGCTGTATGACCCTGGGCAAGTCACTTCACCCCTATTTGCAGCAGTTTCCCCTCATATCTGCAAGATGGGTTCAATGATGGCACCTATCTGCCAGGGTGGCTGTGATCAATAAATGTATGAAGCTTAGCACAGTGCCTGGCACATGGTAAGCACTACAAAGTTAGCTGTTATTAATATTATTATTACTGTATTGGAAGACCCAGCTCCTGCTCCTGGGAGTTATCTACTAGCTAAGTCACCGAGTCATGGTTTCTGTTCAACCTACTTTCCAGGGTTCCCCTAAGAGTCCGACAAGATCTTGTTTCTAAGGTAGGATGCTTCATCTGAATGGGATAATTGGGGGGGGGGGGGAGGGGTCCCAAGCACAGAACACTGTGAGGGTCTCAGACACCTCCCTTGAGGTAGAGGAACCCTGAAGCTTGCCAAGTGAAGTCTAAATCTGCCTCTTTGCCATTCCCTTTTCTTCGAATTGCTATTTAAAAAACTCTCCCATTCCTCTTATCAAAGCTAAACACTCCCAGTTCTTTCCACCAATCCTCATCACATGGCAGGCCATCTGCCATCTTCACTGCCTCCTCTGGACACTCCCCAACTCAATGGAAGAGTATGAAGCCAAACTGTAAAAACCACTTCACTGATTCATCATTGATTGTCTCCTTCTATGTTTCCAGTGGCCGTGGGAAATCCACGGAATCCACCAGGAATCCTGGGCAGAATGGCCCTGGGGCTGCTAAGGGAGCACAAGCCAATGTGGACTACAAGGGCCTGGAGGACAAAGGAAGGAGCATTTCACCCAGGCCAGAGGGCCAGCCAGGAGCCTGCATGCAGACCTGGGGAGCTACTTCCTCTGTGTTTCAGCAGGGCAGGAACATGATGAAATCGAGACTGCTAGCAGCAGAACAGACCACAGGCCACACTGGACACTGGCCCACCTCTCCCTAGAAGTAGCTCCACTTTTCAGAGAATCAGGATGCCAAACCGGACAGGCCCTCCTTCCGAGATGATCTCATCCAGCTTCCTCATTTTGCAGAAGGGGAGGACATTAATAATGGAGGGCCACAGGTCCTGTCCTAGGCCAAGAGGGTGCATGTCAGGGGCACTGGCACTCTTCCACTAAGACCACGCTCTTTGCTCCAAATCTCTCCAGTTCATCTCTGGCTCTCATGTCAGTTAGTATGAAGAGCAGAGTCCAGTTTCTCTGCCTACCCCACCCTCGCACAGCACTTCCTCGGCTCACCCTCTGGGGCTGTCTCTTTCAGCTGGAATCTCGGGCTCTAGTTTTACTTTCAATTCCCTTTTTATAAGCAGCCTGTAGACCATAAGGAGCCATAGAAATATACCTAGACAGGGGGCACTGATGCACAACAGCCTATCTTCCCCCTCCCTTCTTGGGCCATGGATTGCCTCTGATAAGCTGGCATTGTCTAAGGACCTTCCTCCTCTCTCCAAAGCTGAGCTTGTTGCCTACGTTCATAAATGAAGCAGATGCTTAATGTCCATGAAAGGTTCAGGAATAGAAAGCATAATTTTGTTCCTCATCTACATTCAAGAAGTCCTGAAATCCAGCCAAGGGCCCCTTTGGCATCCATGGACCCCGGTGATTTAGAGGCACCAGCAGAAGCCTTAAACCAAACCAATGCCACGCCCTCCTTCATCCCCCTCAAAAACAGAAGTCAAGGTCCTGGGTGAACGATCACCTCTACACCCCAGAGAGTTCACTTGAGCCAGAATTAGAATCTCAAGCTCTGAAGCAGAAAGTACATCATGATTTTGAAACCCCTCAAAAGCTGCCTGAGAATATTCTCACTAGGAAGTATAAGCCAGGATCAGGTCGGTCCATTCTAGACTCCACTCAGAGGGAGTCACTTACTGACATTCTTTTTAAAACAAAACAAGTCATCTCTACTAGCAGCAATGCAATGACCCAGAACTATTTGGAGGGACAAATGAGAAAGAACGGTGGGAGCGGAAACACATGATTGATCACATGGTTTGATGGGGATAGGATTGGGGATGTTGACTTCAATGATCACTCTATTACAAATAGTAATAATATGGAAATGGGTTTTGATCAAGGACACATGTTAAACCCAGGGAAGGGGAGGGCAAGTAACTATGGATACATAGTAAATATTCTAAATCAACTAATTAGATAAAATCCCCCCAAAACAAACAAATAAAACAAGTCAGAGGAGCAGCTGGATGGCTCAGTGGATGGGAGGTCCTGGGTTTGAATCTGGCCTCAGACACTTCCTAGGTGCATGACCTTAATCCCCACTGCCTAGCCTTTACCTCTCTTCTATCTTGGAACCAAGATTTAGTTTTGATTCTAAGAAAGCAGGTAAGGGCTTAAGGGGAAAAAAAACCCAAACAAGAGGAGAAAGTTGACTTCACAAAATGCATTAGAGCTAACAAAATCCCAGGAGGGAAGGGTTAGACTCCAAGCCCCTTCTTAAGATTCCCATTTTACAAGGAAAGAGCACTGAGGTCAACCCATCATTTAGGGGGCAGAGCCTGCCACTGGCCCTACTGTAAGTAATTCCAACTCTAAGGCAGCCCCAACACATGGGCTGGAGGGAAAGAGAACTGGAAGCCGCTCACCTCACTCAGCAGGTCACAGACTCCCCTGAAAATTAACGTTTGCCTTTCTGGTTCAGCCCTACATTCCCAATTTCAAATGCAGCTTAAGGTGCAAACAGGCTCATTACAATCCAACTAGCACCTTCTTTAGAAAGACCTACTTAAAACCTTTTAATTGGGCCAACCTCTAAGTAGGCCACTCAGCAGAGCCAGTGCAGGTGGGCCCAAATACACCCCAGCCTGAGCTTACACAAAGGATTGCTACAAAAAAGGGGCCACTGTAATACTGCAAACAAGTCCACACAGACAGACAGACACGGCCTTTCCAATCCCACCTCCTGTGAAGTCACAGGTACATGTAAGTCTTGCTTGGGAGAATAGGAGTCAGTGTTCGTGGAAGATCTAAAGCAGGGCAGCAGAAACACGAGGGAGCTAACCACTGAGCATACAAACATACTACTGGGTCTCAGAAATGTTCAAGTATCAAAGGGTGGGGGGAGCTTGTTACAGCTATTATTGCCTTTGGGCAGTGCCCTCACCACCATCCAAAGCCAGCAACTGTGGGGGTATTTCAGAAAAAAATTATCTGGGCACCAGCTTTCCTGCTTCCTCAAGGGCTTGTAATGATTCCAAGACCAGAAAGGTCCTCGGAGGGCCACAAACAGCTGAGAAGACCAAAGTTATGCCCAAGGAATTGTGACTGGCTGGCTGTTTCACTGACCAGAAGACAGCTGCCACCCAATCCATAAAAGGCCAGATCTTTCCAAGCCTGAGGGAACCACAGGCCTCTGGGGCTGCAAAGTCTAGTCGAGCAGTTCTTAACCTGGCCAGAGGCTGCCAAGTTTGAAGTTTTTTAGATAACTACACTGAGATAGAATTGGCTTGCTTTGCAACCCTCTGCATTTTATGCATTTACACCCATTAGTCTAAGAAAGGGCCACAGGCTTCCTCAGACTGCCCAGGGAGACCAGGACCCCCCCCAAAAGATGAAGACCATCTCCATGCTTTAGTTTGAGCTCTCACTTCACACGTAGCCAAGGCCACAGGCAGGCAGAAATACAAGGCCTTGGCCAAGGCTATAACAAGCAGCAGAGCTCACCCATGAGCTTTCTTCCATTTCCCAAGCTAAACAAGGCAGAGAATTGACAGAAATGTAAATGGGAGGGAGAAAAGAGGAGCGGAGAATACTAAGGCAAAAACAAGGGGCTGTGATCGAACATCTCCATTCACCGACTTGTAGGGGCTTCTCATCCAACTAAGAGGCAGAAGGGGGAAAAATGACTAGGGAGAGGCGTCCATTCCAATTCTGCCAGTAGCACTCAGCAAACAGGGAGCAATGCTCGAAGGGCCTGACAAAAACAGGTCAAACAAGCTACAGCTGACTAGAAAAGGCTCCTTCAGGTCTTTGGGGGCAGAACCCAAGAAGAATTTAGACAATGACATTAGAAAGAAAGAAAAACCAGTGAGGAGTGGGGACAAGAGGGAGGAGGAGGAGGGGAAGGGGGGAGGGGGAAGGGGGGAGGGGGGAAAGGGGAGAGAGAGAGGGAGAGGGAGAAAGAGAGACAGACAGACAGAGAGAGACACAGAGAGAGACAGAGAGAAAGAGAGGGAGAGAGAGACACAGAGAGAGACAGAGAGAAAGAGAGGGAGAGAGAGACAGAGATAGAGAGACAGAGAGAAAGAGAGGGAGAGAGAGACAGAGGGAGAGAGACACAGAGAGAGACAGAGGGAAAGAGAGGGGGAGAGAGAGAAAAGGAGGGAAGGAGAGGGAGAGAGACAGAGAAAGAGAGGGAGAGGGAGGGAGGGAGACAGAGACAGAGAGAGGCCTGAGGCATGTCTCAGAAAGCCAGAAAGCAGCACAGAAGAGCTTGATGGCTTTGAAAACCACAGGCTGAAGTTGCTCCATACTTAAAAGAAAACCAAGTGGTAAAGAAGAGATCTGCAGTCACACCCAATTCTATGGCTCAGTTCTGTGTCATGGAAACAAATTTTATTTCATGCTTATATCAAGCAATCACAATTCTATAGTACCTACTATGTGCTGGGCATTGTGCTAAGTGTGTTATAAATACCTCCTTTGATCCTCATAAAAACCCTCAAGTAGATGCCATGATTACCCCTATTTTACAAGTGAGGAAACTGAAGTTTGGTGACTTGCCCAGGGTCACACAGGAAACTCAGAACTTCTGAGGTTGACAGTAAAAGTAAATAAAGTGTTAAAAGAAATATCCTCTCAAAAAACAAATCTTTACTCTTAACTGAGGCTACTTTGAAGAATTCAGTGTCAGCGTGTCTATGCCTGCCTGACACTCAGCCTGCTCCTCTCTTGTCACTCTCCTCTCCCTTCCTCCTCTGGTCCAATCTTCAGGCACTCATCTCTCATTTTTGGAATCATGCTCTGCCACAAACTACACCATCCCAAGCAGAGGCCAAGAGGCAAGGGTCCTGAATTCGAGGGTACATTACCTGGGTTCCAATCACAGCTCTGATCTGCCCAAAGGGTAAGTTTGGGCTTGATCTTACTGATCCTCAGTGACCTCTATGAAAAAGGGATATAACAATCTCTGCACTCCCCATCTCACAAGGCTGATGTGAACAAAAGGAATTAGAAATGATGAGGCCAACTGAGTCCTTGAGACAACCCTGTGGGTGAGAAGAGAAGGGGATGGAGTCGTAGCACTGCTTCCACCAAAGAGCTGCCAAGGATCCTGGGACAGGTGAATAATGCCTTTCTACCTGAGTCAATGGCACTGTGCCACTAGGAAGGAAACCAGAAATGGAAGCTACTATCAGGATGGGGTTCCTGAGGGGAGAGGCAGATTTGAAAATGAAAGTGACATAAAAACAAAAAGAAATGGGGCAGCTAGGTGGCTCAGTGGAAGTGTGCCAGGCCTGGAGTCTAAAGGACCTGGATTCAAATCTGCCCTGATACCCACTAGCTGTATGACCTTGGGCAAGTCACATAACCCACTCTGCCTAGACTTTACCATCTTCTGCTTTGGAAATGATTCTTGAATCCATTCTAAAACAGAAGGTATGGGGTTAAAAAAAATCAAGGAGACAAACAACTTTTTCCAAAAAGACAAAATAACCCAAGTATGCAGAAGGTTAAATATTCAGGAAACTGTCATCTCCAGGTCAACACATTCCAGACTACATTCCTTGACAGGCCAAGACAGGCTGCATTCAACAAGCCGAAACATAGTAGGATATGGGTAAAATCACCTACATAGGCAGCAGGCAAAGGGCCGAGACAAGAGAAAGCCTTTTGAGCAGTCTGCATTTTGAACTGCTGAGGGCAAGGCCTCTGGGCCTTAAAGGGAATGGACAGGCAGATGCCAAATAACCTCAGAAGGAAGTCCCAATACCATGGCATAAAAGATTAAGATGGAGAAGACAGCTGAGTGGCTCAGTGCCTAGAACACAGGAGGTCCTACCTTCAAATATGGCCTCAGATATTTCCTAGTTGTGTGACCTTAGGCAAGTCACTTCACTCCTATTGCCTAGCCCTTAATGCTCTTCTGCCTTGGAACAGATATGCAGTATTGATTCTAAGATGGAAGGTAAGGGTTAAAAAAAAGGCGGCGGCAGCAGCAGCAGCAAGATGGAGTCAAGGGCACAATGGGGAGGCTGAGGGGGAGCTAGCAACAACAGAGAGACAGAGTCCACAAATTCAGAGACAGTGGAATGAGTCAAAGGCCCCCAGTGCCACTTTGAACCACCTCTCAGCATAACTGTGAACAAGTCACAACCCCCTGCTCAGGGCATCAGTTTCCTCAGCTGTAAAAACAAGGGAGCTGTTTGGTTTTGATGTCTTAGTGCAAGGTCCCTTCCAAGACCTAACCTGATTAACTTTGTTACTTGGGCTATCTGCTCCAAAATGCTGAAGAAATCATGAATCTTGAACTTGAAAAACAATCTACTAAAGTTTTAAAATGTGTTCCCCTTGGGAATAAACTAAATAGAAATCACCATATAAAATACTGGCAAGAGCAAAATAAAAGAAACAAACATAAAGGCCTTCATCTCCCCCAATTCCTCCTCCTCATCTCTTCCCAGACCCTTCCTTCACTGTCAGTCCTGCCTCTCACCAGCCCCCTCTGAATCAAGAGCCCAAACTCCTCAAATTCATCTGCACATCTCTCTCCTGCCCCCCCTTATAAAATGTAAGTGTCATCTAAGAATAATTGGATTAGCCAGAGTAAAACACTTGGCAAATATTAACTTTTTAGCCTCACAATAGCTCTGTAAGGTGGGTGATGTTACTATCCCCATTTAACAGATGATAAAACTGAGGCAGACCAAGGTTAGATAACTTGTCTGGAGTCACACAGCCAGGAAGTGTCTGCGGCTGGATCCAAAATTGGGTCTTCCTGACTCTAGCTCCAGAACTTTCTATCCACTATGCTGCTGAGTGACCACACAGGGAAACAATAACAGGTCTGCTATTCATGCCCTGAAAGATTATAGAATCCCTGGACAGGGCAATCTGGATATCTGGTTGCTGGACTATTCATAGTGGTTCTGAGGGGTTTATTCTGGGAAGGGGAAAGACAGAAGGAAGAGAAAATCAATGCCTGGTAATAAAAAAAAAATTGAACCCCCCCCCATGCCATGTATTTCCCTGGAATGGACTGGCTCCGGTCTTCCCCCATGTGCAGACCTTAATAGGACAGACTTGAAGGCAAGAGAAAAATCAGGGCTGGAGGCTTCCTTCAAAGGCCAGGCTAAGAAGGGCAAAGCAGGGTCTCCAACTCTCACTCTCAGGGCAAGCCCAAATCAACAGAAATTTGATTCGGACCAGGCTGAGGCTGAAGACCAAAGGCAGGCATTAAGCTTAGCAGGAAAATTCGACGTAATAATGGTACCGACCTTCCACTACCCAAATCCCAGGGCTACAAGAGAGGCGCAAGTCCAGCACCCCCCCCCCCCCCCCCGAAACAGGATTACTTTCCAACATTCCCAAGTAACTGGCCAGTCTCAAATACAAGACCTCTAGTGACTGGGAGCCCTCACTTCCCCTGGATGCTTCTTGTGGGCAGCAACTCTCTGCCCTCCCCTGTAGCCCCAGGCTCAGCTCGGTGGCAGGCCCAGAGTAAGCAGTCCAGAAATTCCAAGATCTGAAATCCAACAATGGCCAGGAAAATGGTCTTTCTTTTAATGGCCCCAAATTTTCCCTGGGAAGAAGCAATGTCTTCTTGCAACATCGTTTCTGTATGGCTGCAAGGAATGTTACCAGTCTTCAAAGTGAGAATGTGCCACACATGATGCCAAAGAGGGATCGTGCCCCACCAGCACCCACAAGATTCAGGAGGAGGCAACAACAACAAAAGGGAGGCCTTGTGCCCCTGACTTATGGGAGAACTGGGCAGGATCCTGAAGGAGAATGGCCAGGCTGAGGAGATCATGCACTTGAAAACGGGACATAAATAAAATGTTCTTGTATTTAAAATGATCAAAGCCATTCTTCACTTGTGGGCAGGGTCAGATTTGACTGTAGGCTGCCATCCCCAGTTTTGAAGACATAAAGAGAAGCAACTAGATCTCTTCCTAACTGGGCAGGAATTTCTTTGTCTTGCTTAGAAGGAGAAGGCACTCCATGTTAAAGGTCTGTAAAACAATCCTCAGACTTTGGAGGAAAGGACACTGGCCTAAAGGAGGAAATCTTGGGTAAGTCACCAACCTCCCGTTTTCTGAAATTACTTCACCTGCCTGTGCCTCAGTTTCCATGACTATAAAATCCCTTTCCCAATCCTGCTCATCTACCACACAACTGCCCAATATTACAAAACCCAACCCAAAGGGGTGCGGGCCCTTTCCTTGATATAACATTCCATCTTCAGCCTCTAAAGCCCAGTGCAGTCAGTCTATCAATCCACCAGTCAGCGTGGAAGGTTCTCCTTCCCTCCTTCCTGGCAGGCTGGCCAGAATCCTCTCTCAACAGGCCTTGCCACAAGAGGTCGGAGGCTTCCCCCTCCCCATCTCCTCCTCCTTTGTCACATGGGCATGCTGGGTTTTGGTTCTATCTTTGTCTCTTCAGGGCACTGGAGGGCTTTGAAATGAGAGGAAGAGGTTATTAGGGCCTCCCTCTTTAACCTGCACATAACTGGGGGTCAACATGCCTATCTAGAAATAAAGAGATGGCCATAAAAAGCAATCCACAAAGAAGCAGAGGGGGCGTAGCATGGAGGATAGAGCACCAGGCCTAGAGTCTAGAGGACCTGGGTTCAAATCTGCTCTCAGCAGCTGTGTGACCCTGGCCTTAACCCCAATTGCCCACTCACACTTCTGCCTTACAAGGTAAGGATTTAAATGCATGCGTGCACAATTACTGCTTCTACAGTCAGAAGTCCAAATCACTTCCTCACTCCCCCAAGCATCATTTACTATTTACCAAAAGCCCCCATCGCTGGCAGGTCCCTCAAGCCGGATGAGAGGGCTGCCAGATTCCACCAATGTGGAATTCTCTGCCTAGTCTAAACTGAAAACACCTTTCCTTCCTCAGTTTCCCAAAGCTCTGTCCTTGGTAGGGTGGCTCCTAATGTTTTGGTGTGCTATTAGAAGACCCCTGGAAATACTGAGTCATAGCTCAAGCACTTAGAACCCGAGGCAAGGCACAGTGGCTGAGCCCAGACATCCTCCTGCCCTGCTCTCCTCACAGGGCAGTAGGCCTAAAGGCCTTCCCAGTCTGTATCCTAAAGGCACTCAGGTCAAAGCCTGATCCCCTCCTTTCCCTCCCTCCCCCACCAGTTCACCTGTTTGTGTCTGACTTACTGTGGCCCCATTTGGGGTCTCCTGGCCAAGATCCTGGAGTAATTTGACATTTTCTTCTCTAACACATTTTACAGATGAGAAAACCAAGGCAAACAAGGCTAAATGGCTCACCCAGGGGCACAGAGATAGAAAATGTCTGAGGCCAGATTTGACCCCAGGAAGTCTTTCTGACTCCAGCACTCTAACCACTGGGACACCCACAAGTGTCAAATCCATCTTTGAAGCTTCCTCAACAGCCAGAGGAACCCTGTTGGGCCAGGCCCTCTGCACCGACCTCTCCCCTGCCCCACTACACCAGGTCCCCATCCAATGCTGCCCAAGGCCACTCCCCTGCTCCATTAGCTCCAACAGCAGCTCAGCTCTATGACGGAACTCCATCCAGCATTTCGCTCCGGGCTCCGGCCTCCCATGCCTAAAGGGCTGAACCATGGCTGCTCATTGATTTTCTCCTCCACCTCTTAAAACCAGCATCCTACAAGCACCCCCAACCTATTCATCTAGCACAGTGCCAGGCACACAGGTGCTAGGCACCCCTTGTTTTCTGAGAGGATCAGTGACTTCAGAGGGTGAAGTCTTACCTTATGTATGAACTGGTCTGAAGTGAGGCAGATGCCCAAAGTCCTCAGCCTCCCTCTCTCCAGAGACATCCAAGTCAAGATAAAGTCAGGATGGTTGATACCGCCATGACCTTGGTGTCTTGGTCCAGCCTTCCCCCAGGGCAAGTCTTCTCCCCCCCCAACTCAGCCATGGGTTTGTGGCCCAACGGGTTAGCCCATCTGCCCAGACAGCTTACCCTGGAGTGGCCAGGTGACAGGTGAGCACCAAAGGTGGCTGAGCTGGTCCTCCCAGGCCGCCCCGTACACCCCAGGCACACAGGACTAACTATTGGAATGCTTCCCCCTAAGGTTTGGGGACTGGTTTCAGGAGCTGCTGAAGCCAGAAAATCCCCCTTAAGCTAGTGGCTGGCTTGGCTGTGTGTGATAGGTAGCTTCCTCCCTATTATTTAACAGTTAAAAACATTATTACGTGCCTAATACATGCCAAGCCACTGTACTAGAGCATGAGGATATGAAGAGGCAAAAGATAGCTCTTGCCCTCAAGGAGCTGTCAGATAGAGGTGGCAACAAGCAAACTAACATACACACAAGATACAGACAGACTCACTTAAACCTGGCTTGCCTCAGTTTCCTTATCTGTCAAATAAGCTAGAGAAGGAAATGGCAAACCACTCTCTGCTAAGAAAACTCCACAGGGGATCACCAAGAGTCAGGACTATAACACTGACAAGATAAACAGGAAATAATTAAGAGAGAAGGCCCTGGAATTAGGAGGGGGCTGGAAAAGGCTTCCTGTAGAGATGGGATTTCAGCTAGGCCTTAAAAGGAAGCTGGGGAGGTCAGTGGGTAGAGCAGAGAATTGAGTGGTCCCAGGTAGCCAGAGAGAATGCCTGGAACCAAGTGATGTTGGAAGGTCTTGTTCATTGAACAGTCCAGAGGCCAGGGTCACTGGATGCTAATGCGAGACTGGGAAGGTAGGAAGGAACAAGGTTATGCCAAATACAGCATTCTGTATTTGCTCCTGGAGGCAATAGGGAGCCATTGGAGTTATATGGGGGGAGAGCCTTGGAGCAGGCTGACCCACTAGCTGCTTCTGCAACAGTTCAAGTGTGAGGGAACGGAGATTGTGCCAGGGTCAGAGGAGTGAAGGGAGGCTATTGGGGAGATGAAATAGAGGCCTTGGCACTGGCTTGGACACAGGGGGTGGGGGGTGGGGGAGTGTCCAGGTGACTCCTGGTCAGATCAGAGACATCACCAGGCCCTTACTCCAAGAGCCTTTGCAGCCTGCTGGAACCCCTCAGGCTTTAGTAAAATGTACTTCTCAGAAGTGAACACTCCAAAGGGACTTGCCAAGAACAACATGCTTTGATCTCCCACCCTGGAATGAATGAGAGTACCACAGCCAAAGGTGGCTCATACTCCTTGCCCACTATGTAATTGGCACAGTCATCTCAAAGCCCCCTGGTTCTTCTCATCAGAACCATTATCACGCAGGGCCCATCCTACTCTATACAGTGCAGAAGTCTTTCTTTCATCTGACTATTACTCTTCCCTCTTATTACATCCAGCCACCCAGCTTTCTGTCCTGTCACCCCATCTCCCAGATGCTTCCAATTCTGTTGTCTCCCCACAAAGAGGCCTTCTCTCTGCCCAAATCGTTAGTCCCCAACAAGATGGGGCCATTCGCCACCCAGGGCCCAAGATGGCACAGCAGGGCCTTAGTAAATGCCTGAATTTTAAAAGCATGGCCCCCACTACAGGCCTCCAAATGACCTCAAGCCCTTTTTTTTTTTAACCATAGTCCACAAGCTTTCGAAATAGTAGGCTGGTCCATTTGATGGAGCAAGATCCTGGCACTTGGGTTTCATAGGTTTCCCCCCAATCATAACAACTTACCTTCACTGATAGGGAACTGATTTCCTGAGTCATTGATAGGGCTTAAATCTCATTAGGATGAATTGGGAGCCACCCATCAAACTCCTTTGTTAAGAGGCTTCTAGAATTACAAGGTATCCAGCCTGGCCTGAAGTAAACACCATCTGCTGTTGCTTAGAAATGACTGTTCCTCAGACATTTGTGCTCTATTCTTCTTCCTGGTAATCCTTTCTCCTCATGTTAGTAATGAGCCAGGAAGGGCCAGACTTGGACAACTGTCTTCTCTGCACCTTTTGGCAGAGGTTCAAGGTGGGGCTTAGAGCACCCAAACTGTCCAGGTAGGTAGGTACTAGTTGATGCTGGCCACTGAAAGCTGGAGGGGGCGGGGGGATCTGTCTCAACTCTCTCCTCTTAAAGGTCCCATTTCTGAAGGTGGTACAAACTCATCAGTCTACCTGTCTCTCTCTCCCCTCCCTCAGCTGCTAAAGTGATCTTCTTGAACATAGATGGGGGGTTTGACCACTTCACTCCCAATGGCTCCCTACTGCCTTGAGGATAGAACAAAAACTCTTGCTTTGGTCTATAAAATCTTTCCAAATAAAGTTCAACACTACCTTTTCAACCTTGTGTTACTTCATGCCCCACACCTTCTAAGAGGCTGGCCTTCTGGCTGCTTTTCCAGTCACCTAGCCTTTGACCTCCCTGAAATGCAGTTCCTATTCTCCTTGGGGGAATTCTTAAGAAGCTTCACCTTGGCCTGGGTTCACATTTAGCCTGATCCTTCCTAGCTGTATGACCCTGGGCAAGCCACAACCCCTATTGCCTACCTCTTCAGCCTTGGAAATGATATTGATTCCAAAAGGATTTAAGGGAAGAAAGGCTTTCCTGACTTGATTGTGCTTATGTTGCCTACCCTTTCAATGCACACTGGAAGAGCAAAAGTTCACACCTTGAATTCTCTTGGACTCTCCTCTCCCACTCAAGAACAGTGTAGACTCCCAAGGGGAAGGGCCACTGACCCATTCCCCGGCACAATAGGTCCCATCATAAAAGCCTGTTGCCTGGTTGAGGCACCCCTTTAAAAAACTCAAATCGGATGTTACTTTGTGTGTGGGGAGAAGAGGCCCTTCACACCTTCACACCCAAATCTAGCTCCTTAATTCATGTCGCCTTCAGACAGGCTCAACAGAGCACTAATGAGGCTGCCATCAGCCTTTAAATAAAAATGTCCCGATGCTCAGCATCAACAGAACAAAGAGCACCTCACCTGCGCCAGACTGGAGGCAACTATGAGGCTGACCCTGAACTCTCTGCAGTAGACAAACACCTGAATCCAATGAGGAGAGGCTGCCACTCCCCCAAGGGAGCCCTAGGTTCTAGGGCTGTTTTAGTCTCCAGAAAATTTCAGGAGAGACTGTCTTCAAGCACAGAGGCCAGAACCCAGAGCCATAGAGGGACAAAAGCAGCTCCCTATTGTGCATTCCTTCCCCTTCCCCCACACAATAGGCCAAACTCCTTACAGGCAGTTCCCCCAACCAGACATTCATTATCTTCCCTTCCCTTTCAAGCCCAACCACTCCTTTCCTCCCAGAAGTCTCCTAAGATCCTCCACAGTTAAAGTTCTCCCCCCTCCTGCTATCTTGTACTCAGTCTCTGCATACTTGTTTACACCCCAAAGAATGGAAGCTCCCTGAGGCCAGGGCCTGCTCCATTCTGATAGGGTCCTCCTGGGACACAGGAGGTGCTAGACAAATGTTTGTAGCGCTAAACTGCAATTGAATACAAACTCCAGGGAGGAAGAGGGAATGAGGCCCCCAAGAAACAAAGAGGTTCCTTATCAAACCTGCTGGAATGGCTGGCCTAGAAGATGCAAAGGTAGTGAGCTCCCCATCACCACAAATGGGCAGCTGGGAGGCATCTAAGGAGAGAACTGGTTGTACAAGTCCACCTCTGAGAACCCAACTCTGATTCCAAGAGAGCAAGCTCTTCTAACTAATAAATTAATCACCTGAGTGAGGCAAGGAAGTCTAGTCTTTGCATCAGCACACACCCATGCTGCCCTCCAGCTTCCATTCCCTTCTGTAACACTGGGGTTTTATAAATTACAACCTTTCCCTTCCATATTAGAATCAACATTGCCTATTGGTTCCAAGGCAGAAGAGCAATCAGGGTTGGTTAGGCAGTGGGGCTCAAGTGACTTGCCCAGGGTCACACTGAACCCAGGACCGCCTGTCTCCAGGCAGTCTATCCAATGAGCCACCTATGATGGGGATTTTAATACTCCCGGTATGACAGGGCTTTGGGTGAGGAAAATCGGCTTTATAAAACTGACAAGCACTACACAAATGGGAATAACACTGTTTCTATCTTGATCATTATTTGGCTTGCAAAAAAGGTTCCCTGTTCAAAAAAGCCAAATTTCTGAAACAGAACATTTAATTAGGCCATCCTTCCCATCTTTTCATCTGGGCACTTTTTATAGTAAAGCCAGAGGGCCATCTTGGGTGATAGGTTCAGTCCAGATCCACTTTAAGCACACACAAATTCCAAATCCATCAGATTTGTGTACCTGCTCACTGAAATCTATTCTCCTTTGGCAATTCCCCAGTGGGTGAGCCAAATGGAGAAAGTGATGAAAGGCAATTAGAATCTGATTTAACTAAGTAGCTGCAAAGCCACCAACCAGAGCATTTGGTGCCAAAGCATGGAGTCCACACCCTCATTCTTTACTGGTGATGGGAAGGAGTCAAAAGGCCTACTGACTCAGTTTCCCCAGGTGCCCTGGTGTCTGAGCACAGGCATGGATGGCCATGTCATTCTTCTTCGGGCCCCAGAAACTGCAGGGGCACCCCAATGACCAAGCCTTCACAACCTTGTCCATCTCTCTTCCCAGCACACCACCCAATCTGCCCTGCCTACCTTGATCTCCTCAATGGGCCTTCATCCTGCCTAGCAAGAGTAAGCTTGAAGTAACCACACAGCTAAAGGAAAGTGTAGTCAGATAGTTAGCCAGACCCTGAAGGGACTGGACTAGTCACACCAGGCAAAGGAAATCCTATCAGAATGGTAGGGATTCAGGGAATGCCATTTCAGTTGAGGCAGGACATTGCCATTCCCCATTCCAGTCCAAAGAAAATGGCTTAGCAAACACTGGGAACCCTCTTCTTTCTCTCAAGAGCTACAGGCAGCTATGTAGCCCAATAGAGCCAAGCCTAGAGGTCCTGGGTTCAGTGTGACCCTGGGCAAGTCACTTAACCCCATCTGCCTATCCCTTACTGCTCTTCTGTCTTAGAATTGATACTAAGGAAAAAGGTAATGGTTTGAGAAGATATTAATTCTTCTCTACTCCTAGAGGTGAGCCATGATTTGGAGACTAGAGGGCAGAAGGGCCTGATGGATCACTGAGGCAAAATCCCTTCATTTCACAGATGGGAAAACTAAAGACAGAATGGGAAGAAGCCTTCGTTAATATCATCATCATCATCCTTCGAGTCAAAAATCTGCTAACCCAGAGGGCAGGGGTGGAAGAAGACCGACACTTCCCTGGCTCCTTCCCCTACCCCCACTTTCAAGAGAGAAAAAATCAGAGGAATGCTCAGCCTGGTTCCCCAAATGCCCTGCTCTAAATGGCTACAAATCCCTCTTCCTGGGCCCGGTGGCCCTTACCTCTCCAAAACTGATGGGAGAAAGCCTCCAGTGATTCGCTGACGATTGTTAGCCATGGAAAAGGGTCCTTTTACTGACAAGGGCTGCCCAGGTGATCCTCGGGAATCCCCCTCCCCTGGCAGCCTCAGATTTTCTAGCACTAATGGAGGCCCTTTGTGGGCGCCCACCTCTGTCCCCGGGGTCTCACTGGGATGATCCGGCTCTTTTGTGCCCACATTCCATCCCTGCTGTCAAAGGGTCGGGGACCCTGGCTCAGCCCCTACAAGTCCATGTGTCCTCCCTGACGCCAGACACCCGAGGCCGGCTGCCAGCACGGCAGTGACCCCCGCATGCCCTCTCCCCTCTCTAGTCCTATGGTCATTCTGGTTCTCCCCCCCCCAGATCCCGCAGCAGGGGCCCCAGGATCTGCCCGGAGCCTCTTCTCTCGGCTCCCATCCCCAGCCATTCGTGTCCCGGCCCTGGTGCCTCCCCTCCCACCCCTGAGGCGCACCTGGGAGCAGGCTCGAGCAGCGTGGTGGTGTCCAGATAGTGAATCTTGTAGAACTCGAGCAGTGCCGGCAGGTGCTCGAACTCCTGGTCCCCGATCTTGAAGCGCCGGGTGGGAAGCGAGTTGATGATGTAGTGGGACACGCGTGAGTTCTCGGACACGGACAGCACGTAGTCCCCCGGGCAGGTGGACGAATCCCGCACTAAGAACACGCCGTGCCGCTGGCCCTGCAGCCGACTCTGCGCCTCCTGCCTCGACACGGGCCCCACATACCAGGCCGAGCGATCCGACGAGTCGAAACGCGCTGCCGCCATGGCTGGAGCTGCTGCCGGGACCGGGGCCGCCGCCGGAGCCACGCGCCGAAGGGGAGAGAGAGAGGAAAGGGGAGCGCGTGCACGCGCGCCCACTACGGAAACTCGCGGGCGATCTCAGGCCGCCGCCGCTGCTCCGCCGAGGGGCCGCTCCCCGCGCTGCCGCTGCAGCCGCCCGCGCGCCCCTAATCAGAGGCCCCAGCCCGCCCCCTGCCCGCGGCACCACCGCCGCCGCGCTCGCACCATCGCGCACCGGGGCCCGGGCCCCGCGGCTTCGTTCTGCGCCGCCGCCGCCCGCCCGGCCGAACCTCTCCGCTCAGCTGCAACCCAGCTTCCAGAGAGCCACAGCAACAAAATGGCGGGCGGCCGGCCACCTCCCCAGCCTCTTTAGGCGCGCCCTCTGCGCACGCGCGGCGCCGGCGCGGCGCCTGCCACGCCCCTCCTATCCGGCACCGATTGGTCGGCTTCTCCCCACCCTGACCAATGAAGATCGACGCTCGCGCTGCCCCGGAGCTCGCGCCCATTCACGGCGCCTCTCTCCCGCCCATTCAGTGCGCGTGCTCGGAGCAAGGCGGGGCGCGGGGCGGGGCGGGGCGGGGTGGGGGTGGGGGTGAGGTGGGGGGACGCGGGGAGCGGAGGGTTCTCCGCGCTTCCTTCGCTTTCGAAATCCTGATCCTGGTTGGGGAAATTTCTTCGGGAGCTAGGGCGACGGCAGGGGGCGGGGTATGTCGGCCCAAGCGCGGCCGTAGTGATCTGTAACTACGCTCACCACAATCTCCCCGTATTGCCGTATGTATTAGAGAGATCCGCACCTGACCAGAACTAAGGTTTCCCTCATTCCCTCATCCCCATCCCCACCTCCGTCCCCTATTGGCTGCATTATATACTGGAATCAGAACTAAAGCGTCCCTCATTCGCCGCCCCATATCTGCCCTGTGTATTGGTAGTAATCCACACCAAGATCCGAACTATGGTATCTCTATCAGCTGTGTGTATTGGGCATGACGCGCTGGAGAGCAAATCGAAGGTGTCCGGAAGGCCTCACCCACTTGCTCAGCCGTATATACTGGTAATGATCCGCCTTAAGATCAGACATAAAGCGCCCCGAGGATCTACACCCCCCCACCCCCGCCAATCTACCGTATTTATCAATAACGACCTTCATCTAGGCCAAATCTACAATGTTTCTCACCCCACTACTGGTGAGCCGTATATATTAGTAACGATCGGCCCCAAAAATCAAAGCTAAGGCGTCCCAAGGGCCTCTCTGCCTCTTGTTCATCATTAATAAAAATAATATCGAGGGCAAACATGGCACCTCCTCTATCCCAAGCGCTTTACAATCATTGCTTTACTGGACCTTTGCCACAGCCCTGGGAGGCAAGGACTGCTATTTATCCTCATTTTACAGACGAGGAAACTGAGGCAGGCAGCAGCCTTTCCCCCCCCTCCCCAGCAAGGAAGAGTGTAGGCTGGATTTGCACTCAGAGCTTCCTGGCCCCAGGCCCGAAGCTGTACCCATTGCCCACATTCAGGCTTCCCCAGCCATTTCTAACCTAGTGACCCAAGCCTAGGAGTGTGTAGGTCTGTGACATTCAATTGTACCACAGTGTATCTATCAGTCTCTGTGTATAATGTTTTCCTGATTCTGCTCCTTTCACTTTGCATCATTTCTTGGAGGTTCTTTCAATTCACATGGAATCCCTCCAGTTCATCATTCCTTTGAGCACAATAGCATTCCATCACCAACATATACCACAATGTGTTCGGCCATTCCCCAATTGAAGGGCATCCCCTCATTTTCCAATTTTTTGCCACCACAAAGAATGCAGCTATGAATATTCTTGTACAAGTCTTTTTCCTTATTATTTCTTTGGGTTACAAACCCAGCAGTGCTATGGCTGGATCGAAGGACAGATAGTCTTTTAGAGCCCTTTGGGCATAGTTCCAAATTGTCCCAGAATGGTTGATCCAGAACATTTCTGAGGGACTTGTGAGAAAGAATGCATCCACATCCAGAGGAAGAACTGTGGGAGTGGAAACACAGAAGAAAAACAACTGCTTGATCACATGGGTCACTAGGGCTATGGCTGGAGATGTAGACTAATAGATCACCCTAATGCAAATATTAATAATATGGAAATAGGTCTTGATCAATGACACATGTAAAACCCAGTGGAATTAGGGGAGGGAAAGAACATGAATCAGGTAATCTGGAAAAATATTCCAAATTAATTAAATAAAATTTTTAATTAAAAATGTAATCCTAGAGTTTATTGAGTAGGACGGTAGTGAGTGTGACAAGATCAGACCTACACTTGAGGAAGAGCTGACCAAGGAAGGATGGATGGGAGTGGGGAAAGAGTCCAGGATGAGGAGGCTAATCAGGGGATCCTCTAAGCCCTGAGGAGGTTCTGCACCAGGCTCACATGGTTTATGTGATAGGAGATGGGAGAAATGAGAGTGAGCACTGAATTTGCCATAAGACACAATGCCTGGATGACCCTGGGCAAGTCACTTAACCCTGTTTGCCTGTTTCCTCATCTATTAAATGAGCTGGAGAAGAAAATGGCAAACCAGCCCAGTACTTTTGCCAAGAAAACCCCAAATGAAGTCATGAAGACTTAGAAGTCTTGGAAGAGCAAGTTCTTGGCCCAATCCTCCAGTCAGAACACCTCCCCTGGAAGAATGGAGCCATAAGAGAGGGTGATGATGAGGTAGAGCCCCAAAACTGAAAGGATTTCACAGGATAATGAGGTTATCCAGCAGGAGATATAGGTTCATGGCCCAACTTCTCCTTTGTGTAATTCTGGTCACTCCTATCATTCAACTCTTCAGAGCCCTGAGGCAACTCTCTCAGACTATTTAATTTAGACTGCTTACACCCTGCATCCATTATCTCCTTTGATCCTCAGAGCCACCCAGAGAAGCATGCAGAACACAGTCCCCAATTAGTCCCTCACCCACCTTAGGATAATCTGGTTATTCTTTCCAGAAGCACATCTTCTTCTCTTTCATCTTTAAATAGTTTTGCTCTCTCTTTATTCTAATTTTCTCATTTCCAACATCACTTTGTATTCCATCTCAACTCCCTTTATGAGCCCATGAGATAACAAGACCTAAATATTAGAAAACTTCTCAACAACTCGGCCAAACTAGGGTCAGCCAATCTAGGGAACTCAGAGATGAAAAGTAGTCCCAATCCTCAACCTGGATGCAGATCAGAGTTCCTTCACACCTGAACAAATGACCAAAACAATTCCATCACTCAGTAGGCTAGCCACCCAGGGTTGGCCTTCTTGGAAATGAGTTGAGACAGGGGGTGTCTTCCTGACCTCAATGTGTGTAGACTTTGGAGTCAGTATTAAGATCTCATCTTTGAGATCATGGATACCTACATCCCTTGACCTGAAACTTAGTTTCCTCATCTATAAAATGGGGCTAATAACATGTAGGACTCACATGGTTAGTATGGAATCAAAGGAGAGGAGGTAAGGATGATATTTGTTTCTGTACCTTAGGGCACTACATAAAACATCAATTATTATGGTTTTTATCATTACCATTATTATTAGTGGTTAGACTGACCCCAAGATGACAGACTCTGAGCTCCAACCACCCTTGCTTTAGGTTCTAAACCTACAACCCCTGGAGAGTTAAAATAAGCTAAAATACAAGACTTTGTTCATTATAGGTTCAAAGGATGGCTTTGTGACAACCCTTTACCCCTATAACTTTTGTGTAAAGGGCCAGGGTATGTTCAGATACGACTGGAGGCCTTCTGCCTATTTTAACAGGTGTGGGCACCCAGGAAGCAT
Organism: Monodelphis domestica; assembly: GCF_027887165.1. Classification (NCBI taxonomy): domain Eukaryota; kingdom Metazoa; phylum Chordata; class Mammalia; order Didelphimorphia; family Didelphidae; genus Monodelphis; species Monodelphis domestica. The sequence continues at coordinate 14,472,723 of NC_077229.1, read as the reverse complement.
TCAAGATGGCCATCTGTTAACCCTTGTTGTTGACATATAAACAGTCCTCTGGCTTTTCTGATCAGACCCAGCCCTGAAGGGGTCTTTGGTGTTGAGTCCTCTCATGAATCATGCTACCAGTCACATCTTTCCATTGCCTTCTGGGTCAGAGTAACTATCGCTTCTCTAAGGTCCTGCTGTCCCAGGATTTGTGACCAGAGAACATCCTCAGGAAACAGCATATGATTCTTGACAGTATTATAGCGTTAAATTTTCTTTTTATTAATTTCTATTATCCAGGGCTCAGGGTCATTGCTCCTGCAGATTTTGGTTAACCGAAAGCCTGTCTTCTATTAATATTAACCTCACCTGACTCCTAGAATAATAATGTTAAGAATAGATTGCTTGACATTCCTCCAATAAAAGCCAAGAGGTAGTATGAAGTAATTTAGTCCTTTTTTTTAGCTCCCCTAGCTAACTGGTTAAAGAAGGATTTCCCTGAGGCCAGTTTGTTTGGTTATCTTGGTGACACTGAATTCTTCTCTCTCCATCAGCCTATTGTGAACCCTCTAAAAGTGGTTTAATCTCCAGTAGAATTGTGAGGTGGCTGGGGGAGGGGGGAAGAACATGAATCATGGAATCATGGAAAAATATTCTAAATTAATTAAATAAACATTTTCAGTTAAAAATAAAATAAAAGTGGTTTAATCTAATCTGACTTAGTTTACCTCCAGAGTCTATTTAACTAGTTTTATTTCCTGAAGGCGTATATGAGATTATGACTGTGCTTAACTAAGTTTCATCTACTTTTATGACATTGAAGGGAGCATGGCATTATAAATCTCTCTTTTCTTTAACTTTTATGACTTAAGAGGAATGGACAAAACTGAAATATGTAAAAGAATAATTTCTCTGTTGCTCTGGTATAATTTTGTCTATTGGCAGCCCTTTTAGAGTCCTAATCTGGTTTGGGGGTTGGGGTGGCTGTGACAGTTTCCAAAAATGAGACAACGATGAAGTTTGCCCCATGGGTTGACTCTTCCTTTTACTTGAACACTTGAGACCTAATTTCTTTTTACCTTCTATCATAGAATTAATCCTAACATCTAATGCCCAGTGGACTTATGCGTCGGCTATGGGGGGTGGGGGGGAGGAAAAGAAAATGATCTTTAACGAATAATGCTTGGAAATGATCAAATAAAATATATTAAAAATAAATAAAAATAAATAAAAAAATAAAAAAAAGAATTAATCCTATGTTCCAAGGTAGAAAAGCAATAAGAGCGAGGCAGTGGGGTATAAGGTTAAGGGGGACCCCCTTGGGACTCTGGGCTCCCCAGAAAAGAGGTGATTTTCAGATGCTGACCAAATATAATACACATTGCTGGAGGGACTTTCCTCACCTGAGAATTCCCTATAATTACAGGTCTGAGTCAGAATCACTGGAATACTCAAGAATTTTAAGTCTCAGGAAGGCCAGATGTTTCCATGAACCTCCAGCCCAACTCTTCATTCATTTATCCAACAGAAAGTTTCCGTGGTATTAGTTTTCCTTGGCTTGGCCCCAGGAGGCAGATCTAGGAACAATGGGTGCCAGTTGTGGAGAGAGGAAGATTTTGGCTTGATGTTAGAAAAACCATTCAGAGTTGTTCCTAGGTGAACAGTGACTTCCACCTGTTCTGGGAAAAGGGAATAAGTGCTCGAAGAGCTGAATGACAGGAATTTTATGGAGCTGCAGTAATTAGGGAACCAACCAATAATCAGCACTTCTTGATAGACTGGTCATTCACATCCTTGATGTTAAGGAGGAGACCACCTGTGCAGAAGAGGGACATGACTACTTTTTAGCTTAAAATGTAAATAGCACTTGTAGTGGTTAATGAGGTTTCACCCTACTGAAGTCTTGGGATCATGGCCAAAGGTGGCCTTGGCATCCCAAAAGCTGCCACCCTTAGGCATGATCCAAAGACACAGAATAATCTAGGAAGAAAACTTAAAGGGAATAACTATAATAGCAAGGTTTTCCAGTTCAGTTTTTGAGTCATGACCAGACAACATAGTTTCACTAAGATCCATCACTTGTTAGGAGTCAGAAGGAGACTGGGAGATCATCAAGCCCAGCTCCTTCCTTATATAGATGAGGAAGCTGAGGGCTTCCTAGAGAGAGAAAGATCTTTGCTATTTGCCAGAGAGAGGAAAGCATCCAGGGCTTCCTTGATCAGCCTGGTTTCATCTTTCTCTCTATAAAAGGGGACACAACATTTACAGTTTTACAGTCATGGAGTGAGCTGGGAAACAGCAATTTGCCCTGAGAGTAGAGACTTGGGTTTGCCATTTATCTGACTGTATGACCTTGGATAAGTCTTTTGCCCCCTCTGGGTTTGAGTATCCTCCTTAAAACTGATCCAGCATGTCCAAAGCAGAATTCATGATCTTTCCTTCTAAATCTCCTTCCTCTCCCATCTTACCTTTTACTGTAGAGGATAGCCCCAGCCTTTCAGGCCCTCAGGCCAACCCAGGAGTCCTTCTGGGTTCCTCACTCTCTCTCATCCCCCCACATCCAAGCTGGTGCCAAAGCCTGTCAACTTCACCTTCATAACATCTCTAGCCCTGGTGCAGACCCGTATCCCCTCACGTCAGGACTATTGCAATAGCTGCTGGGGGGCTCTGCCTGGCTCCAGCCTCTCCCCACTTATACATCCTCTATGCAGCCACCAAAAGGATTTTCCCAAAATACAGGTGCCGCCATGTTGTTGTCATCATTTCAGGACTGAAATGATGACAACGTCATTAACGTGGATGGGGATTAGCCAAAGGCCATCACTGCTCCGTAGGTCAACAGGCATTTATTGGGCACCAACTCTATGCCCGAAGCCAGGGACAGGAAGAAAGACAATGAGAGCCCCGGCTATTAAGGGGCATCCATTCCAAGGGGGTGGGCAATGTAGAAATTACTAGGTATGTATGAGAGATGTACCCAGTGGGTAGAAAGCAACTCTAGGAAGATGCCAGCAGCTGGAAGACCAGGACAGTCCTGGAGAGGAAGAAGGAAAGGGAGGTGGCCCCTGAAGCTTGCTTAGCAGGGGGACGTAGTTCCTGCTGGGCTGTAAATAGGGCTGATATTTTAGAGGGGGGCCCAAGCTTCAGGAAATGAAGAAAGAAAGTGGGGAGTGGCTGGCTGGTCTGGCAGTGACCCCTTGGAGCAGGGATCAGCCCTATTTCATCTTTTTTGAGTCTGAGAAGAGACTGGGGCCTCCAAAGGAGGAGGTAGTGGAGATGGGAGGGCAATACTTGTCACCAGGGGAAAACCAGGGCTCTGTGCTGCTGATAAGGGGGCAGCAGAGGCAGGAGTTTCAGCCAGGCTGGCCTCAGGGCTCCTCTGGACATGGTACATTTTCTTTCATTCCTATACCTTTGGGCAGATTGACCCCCACGTCTGAAATTCTCTTCCTCTTGAGTTCTTCTTCCTCTTAGAACCCCGGGCTCTCTACAAATATTGGCTGAGCTCATTTAAGAGACAGTTAGATGGAGCAGTAGAGAGCAGTGGGCCTGGAGTCAGGAAGACCTGAATTAAAATCCAGCCTCAGACTAGCTGTGTGACCCTGGGTAAGTCATTTCTGTCTGTTTTCATTTCTTCAACTGTAAAATGGGGACCATACTCACACCTACTCCCCAGGGTTCCTGTGAGAGTCAAGTGAGATAATATTTGTAACATGCTTGGCACAGTGCATGGCACATAGGAGGCTCTTGATAAATACCTGTTGTCCCCATTTAAGGGGTCTTTCCTTATTCTCCCAGCTGACACCTCCCACCTCCAGATTCCGAGACCCACCATTTACTGATCTGTTCCTGAGTTGCATCCTGTCAGCTCTTGAGGGCCAGGGACTGTGTCACCTCTGTGCATATTTGTATTCTCAGGATGCCTGGAATCATGCCTGGAATCAGACCGATGATGACCTGATAAGGTTTCTGTGAGATCCTTTGCCTAGATTTCATGGCGCCTGAAGGAGTCTGGGCATATTCCTGTAAACAAGATGGTGGAGTGATGTGGAAATGAGTGATTATGTGCCCCGACTTAATGAGTATCCATGAACTGTCACACTGGAGGGGAGTCTCTAGAGGAGAGCTGCTGGGATCTGTCTTTGGTTTTAGAGTCCATATTTTTATCCATGATCTTGCATGATAAATGATCTAATCTGCAGACAATAGGAAGGTGGAAAAACATCTCTAAAAGCAGGAGGAAGAGGCTTCCTGGGACGCTTGGATTGGGAAGTCAGTTGCTAAAATCAGTAACCTGGATAGAAAGGAGTCTGTGTACCTCTCTGGAGGGCAATTTGGAACTATGCCCAAAGGGCTCTAAAAGACTGTCTGCCCTTTGATCCAGCCATAGCACTGCTGGGTTTGTACCCCAAAGAGATAATAAGGAAAAAGACTTGTACAAGAATATTTATAGCTGCGCTCTTCGTGGTGGCCAAAAATTGGAAAATGAGGGGATGCCCTTCCATTGGACAATGGCTGAACAAAGTGTGGTATATGTTGGTTATGTAATACTATTGTGATCAAAGGAATAATAAACTGGAGGGATTCCATGTGAACTGGAACGACCTCCAGGAATTGATGCAGAGTGAAAGGAGCAGAACCAGGAGAATGTTGTACACAGAGAATGATACACTGTGGCACAATTGAATGTAATGGACTTCTCTACTGACAGCAATGCCATGATCCAGGATAATTCTGAGGGACTTATGAGGAAGAACACTATCCACATCCAGAGAAAGAACTGTGGGAGCAGAAACCCAGAAGAAAAACAGCTGCTTGATCACATGGTTCAGTGGAGATATGATTGGGGATGTAGACTCTAAATGATCACCCTAGTGTGAATATCATTAATATGGAAATAGGTCTTAATCAATGACACATGTAAAACCCAGTGGAATTATGTGTTGGCTATGGGAGGGGTGGAGGAAGGTGAGGGAAAGAACATGATTTGTAACCAAGAAAAAATATTCTAAATTGACTAATTAAAATTAAGAAAAAGAAAAAGAAAGGAGTCTGTGTGAAAATGCCAACAGTATGACATGCTAGCTACTAGATGGCGCCATAATGCACTGCAAGCCAGGCCTGGAGTCAGGAAGACCTGAATTCAAATATGTGGCCCTTGCAATCACTTCACTTTGTGTGCCTCAGTTTCCTCATCTGTGAAAAAAGCTGGAGAAGGAAATGGCAAACCAGTCCAGGATCTTTGCCAAGGAAACCCCTAACGGGGTCACAAAGAACCAGACATGATTGAAACAATTCAACAACAATGACAGGTTGCCCTGCATAAACATCATCCATTTAGATGTCTGGTGTCCAGAATTGGAAAGTCAATTATCCTGCTTTGTTCTGCCAAGAGTATCTGATGTAATTCTGATCCCACTGGAGAGGAAGGCCATTGATGAATTGGATTATGTCCATGGAAGGTCAAGAAGAACAGTGGGGATGGGGACTAATGGAAATCCCTGATGGAAGAGGGTCTACTGAAGGATTTTTAGTTTGAAAAGAAAGATTCTCACTTGGAAGGATTAACCTTACTCTCTTTGGCCATTTCTATTTTACTTTATTTGGGGAGGGGGGACTCAAAATGTTATTTTTTAATTTCTATTCTTTTTAATTTCAATTTTTTAAATTAATTAATTTAGACAATTTTCCCATGGTTCCATGATTCATGTTCTTTCCCTCCCTTCCTCCCTTCCCCCTCCCATAGTCAATGAGCAGTTCCACTGGGTTTTACATGTGTCCTTGATCAAGACCTATTTCCATATTATTGATACTTGCACCAGGGTGATCATTAGAGTCTACATCCCCAATCACATCCCCCTCGACCCATGTGATCAAGCAGTTGTTTTTCTTCTGGGTTTCTACTCCCACAGTTCTTTCTCTGGTTGTGGATAGTGTTCTTTCTCATAAATCCCTCAGAATCGTCCTGAATCATTGCATTGCTGCTAGTAGAGAAGTTCATTACATTCAATTATGCCACAGTGTATCCGTCTCTGTGTACAATGGTCTCCTGGTTCTGCTCCTTTCACTCTGCATCACTTCCTGGAGGTCTTTCCAGTTCACGTGGAATCCCTCCAGTTCATTATTACTTTGAGCACAATAGCACCAACACATACCACAATTTATTCAGTTTGGCCATTTTTAGATGGCAAAATAAGGCCCAATTGGTGCAAGTTGCTAGAAAGCAGAATTTGGATCCATATAAAAGAAATTCTTCTGAAGAATTTGTTCTGCCTAAATGTGAAATGGATTACCTTGGGAAGTAGTGAGCTCCCCCTCACTGGTAAGGTTCCTTCAAGCAAGGTAAGGATTGGCTGCACAGTTTGGTGAAGAGCTGAACTAGATGACCTCTGAGTTGTCCTTAAAAGTAGCCACTCACGCATCCAATTGGAGAAGTCCCAGCTGTCACCTTCTCATAGCTGGGCTTATTCTTCATCCTTTAGGCCTTTCACCTGTGGTTACTTGTGAGACTAGAGCAGATCTGGACCCATACTACCCAGTGGCCATATGCATTCCTGCCAAACCTGCCCAGGCAGAATCAACGATCTTTTCCCCTGTGAATGATCTTTCTCCAGCACAGGCCCCAACAAGTCACTGGTGGAACAGCTTGGAGAGGGTCAGCCTCTGGGCTAATGGACAAACTCCTGTGTGGCATTTAAAGCCCTTTGTGTTCTAGCCCAGAGCTGGCCTTCCATGACTGACTTGACATTCTCTAATCAGGATCATTCCTTTCCTCTGGTTCTTGGCGCCCACATAGCCAGATGTTCATTGACCTCAGTCTGAGGGGTCTACTGTAGGTGACCTCCCCCAGGCCTTTGCCCCACAAGGTATGCTTTCCTCCATACCTAGAATGTTTCTTCTTCCTCACCTTGTTGCTCTTATTGGAATCCTTTGTTCTTTTGGAGAAGAAAGGGCCACCTCTTGGTCCCCCAAGTTATTAGTGATACTCCCTCTCCCCTCAGGACTTAACTTTGTTTTTTAAACCTTTATCTTCCCTCTTAGAATCAATACTGTGTATTGGCTCTAAGGCAGATGACTAGTAAGGACTAGTCAATGGGGGTTAAGTGACTTGCCCAGGGCCACACAGCTAGGAAGTAGCTGAGGTCAAATTTGAACCCAGGGCCTCTCATCTTCAGGACTGGCATGCTATCCATTGAGTCACCTGACTGCCCCACAATATTCCCTTTTGATCTATGTGTGTTTGTTCTTTCCATTTATACCCTTGTTGTTCAGATATTTTACTCATGTCCAGCTCTTAGTGTCCCCATTTAGGGTTTTCTTGGCAAAGGTCTGAGAGTGGTTTGCCCTTTCCTTCTCCAGATCATTTTTACAAAAGAAAAAACCAAGGCAAACAGAGTCAAGTGACTTGCCCAGGGTCACACAGCCAGCAAGTGTTCAGTTCACTAGAATCAGGTCTTCCTGATTCTAGGCCTAGTGCTCTATCTTCTGGTCACCTAGCAGCCCTACATTGTCATCGTCAGTGTCTGTATTTTTTTCTTGGCTCTGATAACTTCCTTCTGCATCTGTTCATGTAGAACTTTCCTGTTTCTCTGTATTTGTCATATTAATCACTTCTTCCAATACATTTGTGTACTTAAATTCGTCTAGTCATTCTTCAATTGAGAGACATCTTTGTTTTCAATTCTTTGCTATCATAGAAAGTTCTGTAATAGATATGTTGGTGTATATGGGTACTTCTTATCAGTGGCTTCCTTGGGAGATAAGTCCAGCAATGGTCAAAGGATATGGACATTTTGGTCAAATTATTTGCATAATTCCAAATTTCTTTTCATTCTGGCTGTGCCAATTCCACCAAAAATGCACCAGTGTTCCTCTTCTCACAAATCCTCCAACTTTAACTACCATTATCTTTAATTTTCTTTGCCAAATTTCAGGGTATGAGTTGACACCCCAGCATTGTTTTCATTTTCATTTCTCTTCTCATGGTACATTCTTTCATGTGGTTGCTAATATTTTGGGGCAGGTTTGGCAGGAATGCATATGCTTTGAGCATTTATCTATTGTTGAATGGCCATTGGTCTCTTTCTTTCTTCTAGTGTATCAGACCTTTAGGGAGGTGAAAGAGGAAAGTTGATGGTGTTAACTTGGAAATAATACAGAACTATTAAATAGTCAGAAAACCAAGTCTTTAATCAGGAGAGGGAGAAGTCCAGTACTTAATTCTTTACTCAAGAGTCAGGCGCCACAACTTTTTCAGGGTAAAAACCCTGGACTCTGGGGATGTTATCCCTGGGAGGGCCACAACGCTAGATGATAACTCCAAGAAGCAAAAGAATTTGGGGAACCTCTCTACCGTTTGGGGGATCCAGGGACAAGGAAAGATGATGACATCACTGTAGCTACAAAGAAAATGGGAGTATTCAAACTACACTGACAGGATAGGATGAAGCTTGGGAAAGGAATCCTAGCTAGAGGCTAGGGTGTAAGAGAAGGGGCTGCTTACCATGGATATTAAAGGGTCCTTAGCATCTGCTTAGTCCCACTCAGCTAGGGTTGTCATTCCCCAGGGGGTCCCCCACTCAGTCTGAAACTGCCAACCTGGGATTCCCTTCAGGGTAGATTCCCATGGGAGCAGGGAACAAGGACAAACTTTGGGGTCTCCAACCTATAATCTAGTCCTAGATTCCATGTTGACAATGGGGAAGACTTCTTTTTCCTTCAGATCAAGCTTCACTTTCACCTCCATCTCAGTCCTTTTTCTTTCCTACTTTTCAGCCTTTGGAGGTAACAGGAATTAGGGAGTGGGGTCTCCCATCAACTTGACTCTAGGGCAAGGGGTTGGGGAGAAGTTTTCCCTGAAGGCATGGGGTGGTTCTCATGATTTGGATCAATGGGACAATTAAAGGAGGATAATCCTCGCAGCTTCAGATGTTTTTGGGTTGGGAGTCAGAGGGTTTGTGTAAGGGAGCAGAGGAATTTCCCTGATAATAGTTTGTCTGAGTTTCTGGGGTTACAATGCCCATGACAATACTATATCACTGATTATGCCCAGCCAAACCTCAAACTTGGATCACTCCTACCATTTGATGTCTTCATTCCTGATGAATGAAGATGGAGAAAATTATGTAATTATTCTGACCAGATCCACTACAAATTCATGTTATACAACCTCAATTGGGCCCTCACTGCTGCTAGGTAATCTTACTTTACCCCTCATATCAATTCACTCTCCCACTTTCTACAATGACTTTTCCAAAACTTTTCATCCCTCCTCAAATATCCCATGGTTCCTCTTTTTAGCTGAGAACCTTGCCTCATATTTCACACACTCAACAAATTGAGGTCATTTTCTGTGAACTCTGTCTTCTCCCCTCTTCCTTATCTCTTATTGCTCAGATACCTTCTGCTACTATCTCATTCTTCCTTCATCTCACAAGATGAAGTGGTCTTCTTTTATCAAGGATAACTCCTCTAATTGTGCAAGTAATCCCATTCCATCCCATTTCTTCTAACAGATTGACCCCTCTGTCATCCCCACTCTTTTGCTTTTTAAAAAACCCTTACTTTCTGTCTTGGAATCAAGGTTTGGAAGAGCAACTACACATTTACATTACTAAGTATTGGTTTCAAGGCAGAAGAGTGATAAGAGCTAGGAAATGGGGGCCACATAGCTAGGAAGTGTCTGAGGTTACATTTGAACCAAGACTTCCTATCTCTGTGCCTGGATCTCTATCCACAGAGTCATCTAGCTGCCCCTACTCTTTCATTAAAAAATATTTTTATTTATTTCATTAAATATTTCCAATTATGTGTAAATACTTTTTAACATTTAAAAATTTTTAGTTCCACATTTCCCCTCTCCTCTACCTCTTGAGAAGGCAAGCAATATGATATTGATTATATGTATTTCACTTATTTTCCATCTTTCCTTGTGTACTGGTTCATTCCCTTCTGCCTATAAGCATGCCCATGTCCCCAACATCCTGGAAAAAAAAAAGCCTAACAACAAAAAACTACCCTCATTTGTTCCTTCTATCCCTGCTGACCACCTTCTAACTATTGTCCCATATCTCTTTTGTCTTTTTAGTTAAACTCCTCCAAAGGCTGTCTACAATACACACACCCCTTTCTTTCCTCCCACTGTCTTCCTTACAATTGACTTCTCACACTATTCCACTGGCACTCTTCTCTCCAAAGTCACTAATGAATGATGGCTCAGGTGCCAAATCCAGGGACCTTTTTTCAAATTTCATTCTCCTTGACCTCGCTGCAGCCTTGGACACTGTTGATCAAGCTCTTTTAGACACTCTCTTTTCTCTAAGTTTTTAGGATACTGCTCTGTCCTGGTTCTCTGCCTAGCTCTCTGACCACTCTTCTCTGCCTTCTTGGCTGGCTCCTCCTCCAGCTCATACCCTATAATCCTAGATATCCTTCAGGTTTCTGTCCTGAGTCCTCTTCTCTACTCACTTTGCATTACACACTTGGTGATCTCATCAGTGCCTGTGGATTTAATAACCATTTCTATGCTGATGATCCTCAAATCTACCTTCTCTGTCCCAGACTCTCTGATGACCTCCAATCTCTCATCTCCAATTGCCTTTCAGACACTAGATGTCTAGTAGATACCTTAAACTCAGCATGTCCAAAAACAGAACTCCCATCTTTCATCACTCTAAATCCTCTCTTCCTACCTTCTTTGTTAAGATAGAGGGCAACAACTATCAATAATGATATGAAAAAGTGTTCTAAATCCCTCCTGATTAGAGAAATGCAAATCAAAACAACTCTGAGGCACCACCTCACACCTACCAGACTAGATAATATGGCAGCAAAGGGAAGTGATCAATGTTGGAGAGGATGTAGCAAAATTGGGACACTAATGCATTGCTGGTGGATTTGTGAACTGATCCAGCCATTCTAGAAGGCAATTTGGAACTATGCCCAAAGGGCTTTAAAAGTCTGTCTGCTCTTTGATTCAGCCATAGCACTGCTGGGTTTGTACCCCCAAAGAGATCATAAGGAAAAGACTTGTACAAGATTATTCATAGCTGTGCTCTTTATGGTGGCAAAAAATTGGAAAATGGAAGGGATTCTCTTTAATTGGGGAATGGCTGAACAAATTGTGGTATCTGTTGGTGATGGAATACCATTGTGCTGTAAGGAATAATGAACTGGAGGGATTCCATGTGAACTGGTAAGACCTCCAAGAATTGATTCAGAGTGAAATGAGCAGAACCAGGAGAACATTGTACAGAGACTGATACATTGTGGCACAATCTAATGTAATGGACTTCTCCACTAGCAGCAATGCACTGATCCAGGATAATTCTGGGGGACTTATGAGAAAGAACACTCTCCCCATCCAGAGAAAGAAGTGTGGGAGCGGAAACAGAAGAAAAACAACTGATTGATCACATGGGTCGATGAGGATAGGATTGGGGATGTAGACTCTAAACGATCACTCTATTGCAAATATGAATATACAGAAATAGGTTTTGAACAGTGATACATGTATAACTCAATGGTATTTCTTGTCACCTCTGGGATCAGAGAAGGGAAAAATCATGAATCATATAACCATGGAAAAATATTCTAAATAAATAAAGTTTATAAAAAGAAAGAAATTCAAACTATGTGTTGAATTAAAAAAAGATAGAGGACAACACCCTCCTTCCAGTCCATTTCCAAAGCTTGGAACTTTACCTCCATGACATCTCTCCAATATACCCTTTTTCTCCTCTGACTTTCCCCTCCCTGTTACCGATCCTCACCCCCTCACAACTGGCCTATCACAGTAGCCTTCTGAGGGGTCTGCCTGGCTTGAGTCTCTCCCCTTCCAATCCATTCTCCATTTAGCCATCAAAATGATTTTCCTGAAACACAGATCTGACCTTCATTTCTCTATCCTATATTCACTCAATAAACTCTAGTGGCTCTCTATTGCCTACAAGAGCAAATACAAAATGCTCTGGTATTCAAAGCTCTTCATAACCTAGCCCTCATTTCCCACCTGTTCAGCTTTCTTACATCCTATTTCCCTATGTGTACTCTTCAATTCAGTGACACTGGCCTCCTTGCCATTCCTCAAAGACACCCCATCTTTTTCCCTTCCCATATTTTATCTGTGACTGTCCCCCATGCAGGAAATACTCTCCCACTTCTGCTCCAACTACTAGCTTCCTTGAATTCCCAACTAAAATCCCTTGCTTTTACTGGAAGCCTTTCCTACCCCCCCTCCATTTTTTTAAACCCTTACCTTCCATCGTGGAGTCAATACTGTGTATTAGCTCCAAGGCAGAAGAGTGGTAAGGGCTAGGCAATGGGGGTCAAATGATTTGCCCAGGGTCACCCAGCTGGGAAGTGTCTGAGGTCAGATTTGAACCTAGGACCTCCCCAGTCTCTAGGCCTGGCTCTCAATCCACTGAGCTACCCAGCTGCCCTCCCCCCCTTTTTTTTCACATTTTTCTTCCAGATTACATGTCAACATGATTTCAATAATAATTTTTTTCATTGAAAAATTTTATTTAATTAATTTAGAATATTTTTTCATGGTTACATGATTCATGATTCATGTTCTCCCCCCCCCCCAAAGCCGCCATGCAATTACACTGGGTTTTACATGTGTCATTGATCAAGACCTATTTCCATATTATTAATATTTGCACTAGGGTGATCGCTTAGAGTCTACAGCCCTAATCATATCCCCATCAAATCACATCATCAAGCAGTTGTTTTTCTTCTGTGTTTCCGCTCCCACAGTTCTTTCTCAGGATGTGGATAGCATCTTTCTCATAAGTCCCTCAGAATTGTCCTGGCTCATTGCATTGCTGCTAGTAGAGAAATTTATTACGTTTGGTTGTGCCACAGTGTATCCGTCTCTTGTGTATAATGTTCTCTTGGTTCTGCTCTTTTTTAATAATCACTTCTGACACTTTGTAATTCATGTTCTCTTCCTCCTCCCACTCCTTCCATCTCCCTGAGATGGCAGGTAATTTGATATAGGTTGTACATGTGCTATCATGCAACACATATTTCCATGATCATCATGTTGTGAAATTAGACACATATTGCTTGTACTAGAGACAAATTCATGAAGGAAATGGTGAAGAATAGTACGCTTCATTCTGCATTTGGCCTTCGTCAGTTTGTACTGTGGTGGTGAAGAACATTTTTAATCATAAGACTGTTGGGGTTATCTTGGATCCTTGCATTGTAGATAATAAACCATTCATAGTTGATCATCATTACAATATTGCTGTTACAATGTACAATGCTCTTTTGGTTCCCCTTGATTCACTCTGCATCACTTCATATTTCCCGTTTGTTTTTTTGTGATTGTCCTATGTTTTAATTAAATTAGGACTCTGGTCCTTAGATTTTAATAAAGTTTATTAGAATTAATTGGATGGGTAAAAGGGGAGAGAGAGACAGAGACAGAGAAAAGGACAGGAAGGGAGGAAGGAAGAGAGAAAGAGAGAGAGAGAGGGAAAGAGGGGGAGAGAGAGAGAGAGAGAGAGAAAGAGAGAGAGAGAGAGAGAAAGAGAGAGAGAGAGAGAGAGAGAGAGAGAGAGAGAGAGAGAGAGAGAGAGAGAGAGAGGGAGTGTTTATTTTCCTTATTGCTCTATTTAGCTTGCTATTCTGTGGCTGCCATTAGAGCCCCCAAACCAGGCTACACAGGGAAGTCCAGCCAACAACAATCATGGAAGAGAAGAGAACAAAATCTGCCCTTGCCTCAGTTTACAAACCTTTTCTCCACCCACTAACTCATATTACCTCTCAGGAACCAACTGTGGCTTTCTATTTTGCCTGGGCTGCCCATGGAGGCAGTCCAGGAGGTAGTCCAGGAGACATCCTCTCTGCCCTCTGTCTTGTGATCTCTTGACTCTATTGCTGCCATTTTATCCTTGTGAACCAATTTACCCAATGATTTCCCTCACACACTCCTCAAGTTCAGGCTCACACCAGGTACATGAAGATGAAAAGGGGTCTGGTGAATTTCCTTCACACACCTATTTGTCATTTCCTATTCCATTACCATTATATACCACAGCTTGTTCAGTCATTCCCCAGTTGATGGATAGCCTTTCAGTTTCCAATTCTTTGCCACCACAAAACAAGCTGTTAGAAATATTTTTGTATAAGTCGGTCCCTTTCTTCTAGCTTTGATCTCTTTAGGATTAGCCCTAATAGTGGAATTGCTGGGTTAAATGGAAAGTAATTCTATGGTCCTTTGAACATGGTTCCAAATTGCTCTCAATAATACTTGTATCATTTCACTGTCCTACCAACAGTATATTAGTGTTCCAATTTTCCCACATCCACTCCACTATTTGTCATTTCCCTTTTTTTTTTATCATATTAGCCAGTCTGAGGTAGTTCCTTAGAGTGGTTTTAATTGGCATTTTTCTAATTAATATTGATTTGGAGCATTTTTTCGTGATTAAAGATAGTTTTTTTTTTAACTCTTGCCTTCCATCTTGGAATCAACACTGTGTATTGGCTCCAAGGCAGAAGAGTGGTCAGGGCTAGACAATGGGGGTTAAGTGACTTGCCCAGGGTCACACAGCTGGGACATGTCTGAGGTCAGATTTGAACCTAGGACCTCCCATCTCTAGGCCTGGCTCTTAATCCACTGGGCCACCCAGCTGCCCCCAGTTTTAATTTCTTCATCTGAGAAATGCCTGTTCATATCCTTTGACCATGTGTTAACTGGAGAATGCCATATATTCTTAGACATTTGAGTATGTTCTCTATATATTTGAGAAATGAGACCTTTGTTAGAGACATTTGCTATAAATTTTTTTTCCCCCAGTCTGTTTCTCTTTGGATTTTGGTTGCATTGATTTGTTTGTGCCAAAATGTTTACATTTAATATAGTCAGTTATCTATTATATATCTTGTAGTGTTGTTCTCTGCCTTGTTTGGCCATAAATTCTCTTATCCATAGTAACTATTTTGTGTTCCCCTAATTTGCCTATGACATCATTCTTTATTTCTAAATCATGTATCCATTTTGACTTTACCTAGTTATATGGTGTGCAATGTTGGTCTATACCTAGTTTCTGCCATATTGCTTTCCAGTTTTCCCAGCAGTTTTTGTTGAATACTTGGTTCTTCTTCCAGAAGTTTGGATTTCAGGTTGGTCAAACAGTAGGTTACTAGGGCCATTTCCTACTGTGAGTTGAGTGTCTAAACTATTCCATTAATCCACTACTAGAGTGTTTTATGGTTACCACTTTAAAAATACAGTTTGCGATCTGGCAAAGCACCTTCCTTCATATATTTTTTTTCACTAATTCCTTTGGTATTCTTGTCCTTTTGTTTTTGCAGATTTTAATTTTTTTTAGCTCTATGAAATAATTTTTGGGTAGTTTGGCTTGTATGGCACTAGTTAAATCAATGTAGGTAGAATAGTCATTTTTATTATATTGGTTTGGCCTACCCATGAGCAATTAATGCTTTTCCAATTGTTTAGATTTGACTTTATTTTTGTGAAGTGTTTTGCAAATGTCTTCATATCGTTCCTGTATTGTCTTGGCAGGTAGACTCCCAGGTATTTTACGTTGTTTACGATTATTTAGAATGAAATTTCTCTGTCTCTTGCTGTTGGGCTTTATTGATAAATAAAAGAAACACCGATTATTTATGTGGGCTCATTGTATATCCCGAAACTTTGCTGAAGTTGTTCAATAGGCTTAGAGAGACCTCAACAAAGATCATAGAAGCCTAGAGTTGGAAACCCAATTGATTTGCAAAACCCTGCAAAATGGTCTTCAGGCCTACTTGGACACGTCAAGTAGTGGGTTCTCATTGCCTCACAAGATTCATTTCTGGATATCACTAAGGGTTGGGAAGTTCTTCCATATTATTAGTAAAAATCTATAACGATATGTATAAATGGAGATTTTGAGCCTTTGGACTTCATCCCCCAGAAGTCCCTTAGTATTTCCCAGGATTCCATTTTCCTGCATCCCCACATTTTGCGTGATTATATTTAAGTGGCTGTAACTCCTCCTTCTTTCTCTTTTGAACCTGTGACCAGGCTGAAGTCAGGTAGTTCTTTTGCTTTAGTTATTAATAAAACTTTATAAAATATTTAGTTATTGATTATTAATTTTACAACCCACATATCACACAATGGAGCTATACAGAATAAATCTAATTTCCTTTTCATTTAACCCTTCAAATACTTGAAGACAGCTCTAATACTCCTTCACAAATCATCTCTCCCTCAAGCTAAAAATCTACTTTTTCCCGGCTGCCTCTTATATGGCATAGTCTTTTTTTAAAATTTAATTTAATTTAATTAGATGATTTAGAATAATTTTCCATGGTTACAAGACTCATGTTCCTTCCCTCCCCTCTCCCCACCCCCTCCTGTATCTGACATGCAATTCCACTGGGTTTAACATGTGTTGTATGGCATAGTCTTGAGTTCCTTCACCAAAGTTGTTGCTTTTTTTTTTTAAACTTTTACCTCCCATCTTAGATTCAATACTGCGTATTGGTTTCAAGGCAAAAAGAGTGGTAAATAGGCAATGAGGGTTAAATGACTTGACCAGGGTCACACAGGAAATGTCTGGGACCAGACTTAAACCCAGGACTATCTGTCTCTAGGCTTGGGTTTCAATCTACTGGGCCATCTAGCTGCCCTTATTTTCTTTTTCTGTTTGCTTTATCTCCTCTGTACCCTTAAAATAAGGGGTTATTAAACCCAGTTAACTTAAATGGGGGGAGGATTATGCCTTTAGTTTCACTAACCTCTGAATGAATGAAAGTTAGCATTTCCTCCAATCATGAATTAAAAAGTATTATTCGGAGAAAGGGCTCCTAGGTTTTCCCAGATGGGCCGACAGCCCCAAAAGTTAAGAGCGTCTTGCCCAGAAGCATTAGCAAGATACTCCGGATTTGGTTTGATCAGGGTCAAGAACATTACAAGGTCTCTTTTCTTCATTCTGGATATTGCTTGGAATAGAGGAAACAATAGTGGGGAAGGATAGAAGGAAAAATGGCCACTCCTTCCCTCCTTTTTTACTTTACCAAGGCTGGCCAAGAGGGAAGGCTCAGAGGGCACCCGGTATATAGAAAGGGGGTGACTGATGTCCTCTCCTGACTCCCCAGTCACTCGCAAGTACACTTTCCCCTAGAACTCAATGAAATTCCTTCAATACCAAACTTTGCCTTCCTGCTATCTGCTTCCTTTCAAATGAATAAGCACCTAGTATGCAGCAAAGCACGGTAATAGCTACTTGAACTCCAAAGGCAAAAACCAGGATGATAAAGCTAGATCACCAAAGATTGAGATCTTCAGGAACCGGGGGGTTTGTCCTGCCAGGCAATGGCATAGGGTAACTGTGTGTGATAGGCCTGTATTGCTTGGTCCCAACGTACGTACGGAACTGGAAGCAATGAGTGGAGGTGGCAAAGAAGCAGGCTTGACTTGTAATTAGATACCTGCTAGGAATTAGTCATCTAAAAATGGAATGGATTGCCTTGGGAGCTGGTGGGTTCCCTCCCACAAGAGGCCTTCAAGCACAGGCTAGATGACATTGAGTGCAGGTTGGACTAGACAGCTTCTAAAGAAGGCAGTGTGTTACTTTGGAAGAGCACTGAATCTTGGGTCAGACATGCCTGGGTCACACTCCTGTTGTTCCTATCTCCATAACCATGGGCAAGTCACTTAATCACCCTAACTCTCAGTTTCTTCACTTGTAAAATGGATGGCTCTTCCAGCTCTAACTAGAACTCTTAAATTGCTCCACCTCTGGGATTCTGTAAAAATAGTTCCTGCCCTCCAGAAGCTTATATCAATTAAAAAATAAAATTCACCCTTTGATTGCCTTTCTGCCTCTTGCAAATGACATATTGCTGGATTCTGCTTTCTAATCCATTCTGTTTCTTACTCCCATTTTACGGATGAGTTCATTCCTTTCAATAATTGCATATTTTCCCCTATCCTATTTTTTCTTTCTCTCATTTTTTATCCTATCTCTCCTCATAAGATGTTTTGCTTCTGACCCGACTCCTTTAATCGACTCACCCTTGCTTTTATCAATCCCTCTCCCATATCTCTTCTCTTTTTCCCTTCCTATTTCTCTAGTGGGTAAGAAATTTCTAAATCCAACTGAATATTTATGTAAAAGTATATTAATTTTAACCGAAGCTAGTCCCTAGCTCAGTAGGGACTGTGAAAAAGACTCCAATTATGTGGTCAGGAGCCACATAATGAAAAGCCAAACATTTCCCTTCATTGTACAGTAAGCACTTTTAATAACAGAACATTTCCATTTTTACAGATGAAGCTGTTAAAACAAGGTCTTTTCAAAAGCTTTTAAAAGTCTCCATGAAAGGATCTGTGTTTCTGTCAAACATGAGATTAGTATGAAATTGGTACGGTTTATGATTAAAATCACAATCAACAAAATCCGATTAGAGGTACTGAAGCTAGATTAATCACATCCTTAAATGTCTGCCTTTTCATCTGAGTCTACCAGATTCTTGCCTTCAAATCAAAGGGTTCTTTCCCAGAGAATGCACAGAAAGGCTGGTACTGGCTGGGGGGGTGGTTAAAAGCAGTCTTCTTTCAAGAGAAATAAAAATAGTATTAGGCCATTGGGTGGGATATTTCAGACTCAAACCAAGGACAGGAAAGCTCACTGCCACTTCGTTACAAATGGAAGACAAGCCACTTCTGGAAAGGTAATTTGCTTCTAGCCCCCCAGTTAGGGACATTCGATTCCCTTCAGGCAGTAGTGGCATTTGTAACTTCTGAGCAGGGGCCCTACCTGGTGAGAAGCAGCCGTGTTCACGAACCTCTCAGCACAGTCAGGGAGACACAGCACGGCAGCAGAGAGAAGCAAACACAGCCTGACCCACTTGGGTTGTGTCTGGCTGGCTTTTGTCTTCAGCAAGAAGGAAGGGCAGGAAATCTAGAGGAGGCCTGTGTGTGGCAGAGCAAAGGAGCTCGGGCAGTGTTTGCCAAGGTAATTTGCCTTGGGGTGTCTATGTTCCTGGGTACCCAAATGGAAAATCCGTTTGGCTATGCTGGAGGTTGCGGGAGGTCTTAGGCGAGGAACACATCTATGGCTGGGTCCCAGGGTCAGCACCAGGGTTTTTCCCCCTATGCCAGGCAGGGCCAAACCGCTCCTCAAGTTTTGTTGGAGAGTTTAGGAGAGACATGTATGAATGCTTTTCTGCCAAAGTATACAGGTAAAAAGATGACAGAACCTCACAGCAGTCTCCTCTGTAGTATGATAATGCTTGGCACTGGCGACGTTCTTTGGCCGAGGGCTGGCAAAACAGGCGCCTTCGCGGGCCCATCAGGTGATTTGACACTCACTTGGAAAAAATGTCTCCCAGGAGATATTGCTTCTTAAGGATTCTTCAGCAGCAATGAGGCCATTTACTCCGAATAAGTTGTGTTTAATGATCTACATTAGATTCTTAGCACTCTGTTCCTTGGCAGACAGGAACAACTGGCCACTTGTCCAAGTCCAAGGTGTCATGACTCACCCCTTGCATGATGAAATGCTAGCAGACAGAAACGGGCAAGGTGAAGGAGGTTCAAGAATGGCCATTCATCGCAAAATCCCTCGGAGAATGGTGCTAAGCTGCTCTAGTCTGGCTGGGTGCGGTCTTCAAGCCTCTGCCCCCAAAGCTCAAGCAGCTCAGTCTCCATTTCTCTCCTAGGGATAAGGCGTCTTCTGTCCCACTAGTCTGGAGCAAAGGCAAACCCAACTCTCACTTCCTTGACTCAATGCCCTTCCCATTCAGAGCTCCCTTTGCTTCTCTCTTCGCAGGCCTCAAGAGGAGGATCCAGCCTGGCATTGAGCAGGTTTGGGAAAGGGCAGATCTTCAGTCGTGCTGCTGAGCTTTACCCACTAATGTCAGTGCTGCTCTCCAGAGACCAACCCAAGAGCTCTAGCCTCCTCCACAGGGAGGGCCTATTCTGTAGATTACCAAGGTCAGAGAGGCACAGAGCGCCGAAGATGTCGTAAATAGGCACAAGTGTCAACAGAAATCCTCCTCCGGTGTCTCACAATGAAAGCTGATTTTCTTCTTCTGAAAAGGCTCCTATGCAGTAAGTTGCTTTCAAAATGACTTCCTGCTTGGTTTACCTATAACCAAGGTGAGGGGCTTTCATTTAAGAAATCTCTTTCCTTTAATGCTCAAAAAGTAAACTGAGTTCAAGTCATGCCCATGAAAACAAATGGATCCCAGATTCTTCTTTGCAGTGGTACCCCACACACATGGTTAGTGTCATTCGACATTGGGTAGACATGTCTTTGCATGTCTCTGCCTCGTTATAGATATCTCTATATGGACACCCCCCCTTAACTATTCTCTCTCTCTTTTGCTAGATAGCGAGAGGCCTAAAATGGTGAAGTTACCAAGGAATAGACTGTAAAAAACAGGAACTGTCAGCGGGAAAGAGGCCAGCTGCTCCACCCTGGCTGGTCTGTTGCTTAACTAACAGGCTGTCTTACTAAATCACTGAGATCACATACCTCTGCCTCACCAGCATATCCCCAC
Organism: Monodelphis domestica; assembly: GCF_027887165.1. NCBI lineage: Eukaryota > Metazoa > Chordata > Mammalia > Didelphimorphia > Didelphidae > Monodelphis > Monodelphis domestica. Next base: position 14,452,212 of record NC_077229.1, on the reverse strand, counting down.
CTTGTCTGGCCTCAGGGCCCCTTGGATTTCCGCCTAGAGTCTCCTAGTCTTGGTGCAGATAATGCGACCCATTAAAGAGGGAATCCAGAGAGCCCAGCAGAGGCTGAGCTCTGACTCGAGGTTTGCGGGCCTCTTTCCTGCCAGAAGCCTCATGTCTTTATGAGTCAAGCCTTATTTTTTCAAATTCTCTTTTTGCAACAGATTGACTTGCATGAATTGACACTGAGAACAGGGGATTAGTCAGAACACGACCACTGTGTAAACATGCAGTTACACCCTAAGACTTTGTTCCAAGAAGGATAACGTGCGCGGAGGGGATGGGGATGGACAAAAGGTGGAGAGTTTCTGTCCAGTTCTTGGGAAAGGAGCTGCTGGGAAACCAGGACACAAACAAAAAGGACTGCAAATGGCCTACAACCTTGAGGGCTTTGCCAAGGCAGCAGTTGCAGGCTCAGAGGGGTAGGGCTCCTAATTTGGGGCAGGCAGCAAGGACAATGACAGCAAAGCATGTTGCTGGAGCAGCCATGGATGCCACCTCTCAGGGAAGGAGAAGGCACGGAGATGACAGAGATCAATTAAACCCACCAGGAGAGTTGCCTGATTTCAGAACTGTCATCTGAGCAGGGTGATGCTGTCAGTCAGATGAAGGGTCCAGGTGGGGAGGTGATTCCCACTCCAAGAAGGGAGATGACACAAAGGAGGCCTGGGACCCCATTCAGCCCTCCGGGTCTGATGCCTCTAGAGGAGGAGCAGAGCAGCTTCCTGATCTTCTCAATAGCAATGAGAGAATCTCTCCTCATTTCCTAGGACTGCCTTTTCAGTAGACTGAGAAGTGAAGTTACTTTCTTCTCATTCCAGTAAAGCAGGCAGGGGCGGGCGTTGGCCGTTCAGGGCTGCCCTCCTCCCTATCCATCTTGGCTAAGTAACTCTTCAGAAGACTTACACTGTTGTACCACTTGCAGACACAGCTTAATCAGTAACTTACTAAAGTAGTGAAATGGAATTCTTCCAGAGGCTTTGAAAAACATCTTGGGAAGGAAAGAATTTCTCAGATCGTTCCATGGCAAACAAACAGAAAACCTCATTTGTCTCTAAAGCTGCCGGACTTTTTTGTCTGTGCTTTTGATATTTATGTCTAGCTTGTCAACTTTAGTGTTGAGTCGGTCAATGATGTCGTCTTGTTCTTCAATCTCAGTCTGCATTCCCAAGGCAATGTCCTTGAGCCGGCCAAGCCCCTTGGACATCTCATCTGTCAGAAGAGAAAACAGCAAGGAGCTTTAGACGCTGCAGGTTTGCATTCCCAACGGCTTCTTGGCCATCCTAAACTGGAGATCCCACAAAAATCGTCAATACATACAAAACCGGCCTTATTATCCCCAGCCCTCGCATGCCACCTCATCCTCCAACTTCCCTGTTATTATAGAGGGCTCCACCATTCTCCCAGGCCCCCAAGGCTCACAACATGGAGAAGTCATCTTGGGCTCTTCACTCTCTCACTTCCCATAGCCAATATGGCGCCAAAGTCTATCGATTCCACCTTTTGAGTATGCTCCCTCCTCTCCTTTGACATTGCCTTCATTCTGGGGCAAAACCCAATACTTCATACCTTGGCAATTGCAATAGCCTTCTTGAGGGAGAGGGGGCAGCTTCTGCCCCCTCAAATCTCTCCCCACTCTAGTCGGTTCTGTGAAGGTCTGACCATGGCAAACTCACTCAGGAATCGGTCCCTAATTACCTCCAGGATCCAATATAAAATTCTTCTGGTCTTTCACAACCTGCATACTCTGCCATCTTATACATTATCCCCCTCCATGTACTCCAGGGGCACTGGCCAACTTACTGTTCCTCCTAAGGATACTCTCCACCTCCCTAGTCCTCTCCTCATTTCTCTTCTCTCCTGGCTTCCTTTAAGTCCTACTTAAAATCTCATCTTCTACCTGAAGCCTTGCCTATTTTTTTTTTAAACTCTACCTTCTGTCTTAGTAACAATTTTGAGACAGAAGGGCAAGGGCCAGGCGATCAGAGGTAAGTGACTTTCCCAGGGTCACACAGTTAAGAGGTGTCTGAGGTTAGATTTGAATCGAGGTCCTTCCGACTCCAGGCCTGGCGTTCTATGCTGCCCCTCAATTCCTCTTAATTATGGAGTTTTCCCTCCTGCAGATTACCTGAAATTTACCCTCCACACATCTTGTTTGTAGATAGCTGCTTTCATGTCTCCCCCACTAGACTGCAAATTCTTTGAGGGCAGGGATCCTGTTTTATGTCTGTATCTCTAGCACTTAGCCCAATGCCTGGCACATAGTAGGTGCTCCACAAATGCTGACTGAATCTCTTGCCCCTATTTTACAGAGAAGGAAGCTGAGATTCAGAGAGGGAAGCCTCTCTGAAGGCTCAAGGTCCTGCAGCTGAGGGGGAGTGGCCCAGGCAGGACTTGTAGGCACAGGGATCATAAACCTTCACTCTGCTATCTTCCTCCAAGGCCAACAGGTATTGTGTGTTCCGAGCTTTCCAACATCACCAAGGGGAGCCACAGTGACACTCACAGCACTGAACAAGTATCTAAATTCACGGAAACTGTAAATTCTCCAAAATGGTTGGAATTTTAACATTCTTTCTAGTGCTTGAGCCTCTGGCAACCTGTCCCATGCAAAGAGATTAGTGCCAGCTCACAAGAAGGCTGGGATTAAAGAAGTGAACGGAGGGCCTGGCTGCTAAAACAGAAATGGGGAGAACCTTGGGGGGAGGAAAGGGCCCCTTCACCTCACCTGTGATAGAGAAATGAGTGTCAAGACAGGCAGCCCCGTGGATCTGGGGAGAGCAAAGGCAGCTCAAGCATTCAGAGAGCAGAAAGGATCCCATGAATTGACATTCTACAGATGAAGGAGATCAAGGCAGGCTGGAAGGAAAGCTATCCTGGATAAAAAGCTCTAAGACACAAAAGGGTAGCATGACGTGGATGAGGAAAGGGGCAACAGTCTGTACTGTGAGTACATAGGAAACCCAAAAAGCAATTCATCAGGAGGCCTAAGGAAGCACCTTCTGTGGTGTGTGTCTGCAGGAAGCTCCCACTCTAAAGGGGGAGACCATATGTAAAAAGCTAGGCACATCCAAGGCACATCCAAGGCACATCCAGAGGGGAGGGGAGGCACTAGCAGCTGGCAGGGCCCAGAAAGGCTTCCTGTAGAAGGTAATGTTTGAGCTCAGTCTTGGAGGAAAAGCCAGGAAGTTGAGGGGAGGAGGGATGGCCAGGGCAAACCCATGGAGATGGGAGATGGAGAGTCATGTCTGAAGCCAGGATTGCAGATCTCAGAAAAGAGCAAATTGTAGGAAGGTTGGAAGGGCCCAGATCATAAAGAGCTTTAAGTGACAAATGGAGAACTTCAGAGGGATGCTAGCGCTTCTATCAAGCTTTCATGTTTGCGAAGCATTTGACATATTTAGGAATAAATGGATTTCAGTGAGTGGGATGACAAGGCCAGACCTGCCTTACGAAAATCACCTTGAATACTGAGTGGACGATGGGTTGGAGAAGGAAGAGATCTGGGGTGGAGAGGCCAGTTATGAGGCTATTGAAATGGTCTAGGCTTGATGTGCTAAGGGTCTGAACTAGAAGGAGGAGAGAAAATGGGGCCCAGACAAAGGGAGAAGGGGAAGGTAGAAATGATCAATCTGGCAAGTGACTAGGGACATGGGGAGGGAGGAATGAGAGTGAGGAATCAAGGGCTAGATTGAGGCACTGAGTCTGGGGATTAGGTGGTCCTAGGGAAGTCTGGAACAGGAGAGGGGAGGGTTTTGGCCACATTGAGCTGGGGGTGTTCATGGGATCCAACTTGAGACCTCCAATAAGCAGTTGGTGCTGTGGGACTAGCTCAGAAGAGCTCGGAGACAGAAGGTTGCTAATATAGATCTGGGTTCAGAATGATCATCGAAACCGTGAGAGTCGGTAAAGAGTGAAGAGAGAAGTGGGCCCAGGTCAGTCTTGGGGACACCAGCCATCATGGACTAAGGAGGTGAGAGTTCCACTGTTCTCTGTCCTATTCAGACCACTTTTAAGAATATTATGCTTTGTTCTCGGTTCCATCTTTTGGGAAGGACGTTGACAAGATGGGGAATTTCCAGAGGAGGGAAACCAGGCTCCTGGAGGCCTTGAGGCTAAACCATATGACGATGACCTGGGGAAACTACGATTGCACAGCATAAACCTTGATTTTAAAAAAGAGTAACTCTTGGCTCACTTGGCTCACTCAGGAAGTCAGTTTGCTGGCCCAGAGAAACAATGACTTAGGAAGGACACACTCAGACTGGTGGAAGAAGGACTAACATTGTTCTGCTTGGCCCTTGATCAAGGAGAGGCAAATGTAGGCTTTTAGAACGCAGCCCCTACCACAGAGCCATCCCAGAGGGGAAAAGGTCGCCCTGGCAGGCTGTGGGGCCTCCCCTTCCCTGGGGGCCTTAAGCAAAGGCTGGACAGTGATCCCTTGTTAGTTAGGGGTCTCTGGTATTCAATGAAGGGTTGACCTTGGTGGTCTTTGGTCTCTGCCATAGATGACTTAGACAAGAAGTGTCTTCAGCTGCTAGCCAGCCCCAAATGCCTAAAGGCTGTTTTCAGTTTGCAGCCTTTGATCCTATGAACTGACACCTTCAGGTGAAAATAAAAGGGTCCCTGAGGCTCACTGAGCCCCAGGGACTCCAAGCCAGGTCTCTTGCCTCCAAGTACAGGGCACCCTCCCAGGCTACTCCATCTCCCCCTCCAGAGCAAAGTTGCCAAGGCTTGTTCTTTCTTATATGGCCCTGTGAGACAGGCCACAAAGTCTGCTCAATCCATCCTCTGTCTTCCTGAGAGACCTAAGGAGCAAGTACGTGCTGCCTGCCAGCTATGGGACCACGACTGTGGACAAACTCCTTTGCTTCTGTGAGGCTCCAACCAACACCGAGAATCCTGGTGTCCCTGGCAAGGCAGCTGTGAGGCTAGGAGACACAGCTGTGGAGGGCACTGGGATCCTTACCACACTGGGGCTCATTAATTCAGTTAACACATAAACGATGGAAACTGAGGCCTCAGTCTCCTCATTTGTAAAACGTGGAGATGATCTGAAAAATCCCTTCCATCTCTCAAGTCGCGCTATGCTCCTTGAAGCTAATTTGATTTGGCTCAAACACAATATTCTCCTTGGAGATGACTTTCCCTGATCTGTCCCGTGATATGACTGCTCCTGCCTTCTTCGGATATCATACAGCAAAGCTCTCATTCCGTCTTGTAAGAAATGGGATTCCGTGCCTCAAGGCTACTAGTGCAGTGGACAGCTGACCAGTAAGTGAGGGGACGGCCATCAAGTATCCACTCACTAGGACCGCGGGCTCCTTGATAAGGCTGCTCCCTCTATGGAGGCTGTCTCCTTTTTTGCATCTTGTCCCCTCCGTAGAGCAGTGGTCTGGGGGCCTTTCTCAGGCTCCTCTGATGCTCTCTGGACACCAGAAGAGCACTGGAATGGCTCTCCGGAACAAGTCCTTATGGTAAGAAAGCCCAGCTCCTTTCCTGGTCTTCTATCTAGCATATCTCCCAGATCTCCCTCTCTGGAAGGTGGAGGTGGGCTCTGTCAGGCTTACCAGGCTGCTCCTCCTCAGGGCAGCACAGCAGGCGGTTCACGCTGCTCACCCCTCACCCCAAGGCCAAGGTGGGCCTGAAGGCTTACCGAGATTGCTATCTATTTTTTGGTGATAGGCTCGGAGATGCTGATTCTTTGGATAGCCGTCAGTGCTGAGGGAAGAGCTGGTCCCACCCATGATAGCATCTGTTTAAGAAAGAAGCAGTGACATGATCAATGTGGGGCTCCCAGCACCCCTGGCACCCCTCGTAGTCTGGGTTCCTTTCAGTTCTGAGAGTCTAGGCTTCTACCAATACCACCATCTGGACGTTGTCAGAGTCTGACGGAGAAAAACGCCAATGCAGGTATCCCTGTGCTCAAAGGAACACTCTTTTTAAGGGGAATTGAAAGCTTCAGTGTTTTTGCCATCACTTTCTTTAGGCTAGGCAGCAAACAAATCAATCAACCAAACCCTGATTTGTAGCCTTTGTTAATCTCTGGAATGTAAAGACTCAGGCTTGAAATTAGAGCCGGCAGCCCCATGGAGCTGGCATTAGCATTTTTTTCTTTTTCTTTTTAATTAAAACCCTTACCTTCCATCTTGGAATCAGTACTGTATATTGGTTCCAAGGCAGAAGAGTGGTAAGGGCATCAAGTGACTTGCCCAGGGTCACACAGCAGGGAAGTGTCTGAGGCCAGATTTGAACCCAGGACCTCCTGTCTCTAGGCCTAGCTCTCAATTCACTCAGCTACCCAGCTACCCCTAGGCATTAGTATTCTTACTCGAGACCTAACCCTTATCTAGGACCAAGAGTAATTAGAGGGCAAAAGCAGATATTTTGCTTATATCGAAGTTATGTTCAAGGTTAATTTAATTATGTAATTTAAAAAACATATTTTAAACATTCTTTCTTTAAAGCTTTGGATTCCAAAGTGCCTCTCTTCTTCTGCCCTTCCCTCTCCCTGGGAGGGTAAGCAATCTGATATAGATTTTACAAGAGGACCCACTTCTTCTGGGCCCCTGAATGGGCCACGGGCTCCCCTTGATTCATATCTCGATGTCCCGTGTAATATAAAGCTTTACCAGCTGAAAAGTCTGCTGCTACCTTCCCAACACAAGCTAAAAAGGCCCTGCTTGACCGATCTTTGGTTTCTTTGAAGACCACCATTTTGGGGTTACAGTGTGACCTTTGCCTGCCTGGAGTGGCCTGTCCAGGTTCTCTTCCCTCATGCTTGGAAAATGTTTGATTTCAAACTCATCCCCCCGTCCTCTTTCAGTCTTGTCTTTGGGCTGAAAAGCCAGTGTTGTACTTGAGGCCTCCACCTAGGCATTGCCCATGTTTGTGGGCTCTGCTGCCCCCTTCCTGAGAGTCCCTGGCACTCAGCAGCTTCAGAACCACTGAGCATCCACGCCTGCACTCTATCCACTTTGCCACCTTTGCCCCTGACTTACCGGCCCCCCTTGTCCCCCAATCCTTACCTTCTGTCTTAGAAGAATGCTGGTTACAAGGCAGAAGAGTGGAAAGGGCCAGGAAATTGGGGTTGTGACTTGCATAGGCTCAAACAGCTAGGAGTGTCTGAGGTGAGATTGGAACCCAGGACGGACCTCCCATCTCCAGGCCTGCTGACACTGCCCTCCTTGTCCTGCTCCCAGATGCCTGCCACCTGGAATCCTGTTTCTTCTACCTGTTGGACTATTCTTGGTCTTCTTGGGTTCCCGGGATTTTCTTGTCACTAAATGTGGGTGCCTCCCATGATTCTAACCCTGGCCTGCCTGTTTTTCTCTCTACCCTTTTGTTTCCAAAATATATCCAGCCAGACCCTCTCCTAAGCTCCAGGTCGCCCAATCTCCCCAAGTTTCCACAGCTCCCAAGGTGTGGTGGGAACGCACACCCACAGGAGATCACAGATGCTGCCGAGCTTTCACTAGGCCACCAGCTCTCTGTTGGCCAGTGCTACTCTTTGGTCAGCCCCGTGAATGTTTGCACAATTTCTCACCACTACGTGGTATTTCATCCCCACAAAGCATTCCCCAGAAATGACAGGCAACCTCGCGTGGGGTAACTAGCAATCATTAGCCCGCTGTGCTTCCTGGAAGCCTTTCTGACCTTGCTACCCCCACCTTCAAGGGAGGCCCCAAACAACCCTGTCCCATCTCACCAAGATCAACAAAGCCCTCAACTTACTCTGGCTGGCTTGACTCCCTGTCTCCATTCTCTGCATGCCTGGGCCTACCCCTCTGCACACCTGAGAGGAATCACTAGCCCAGCACCCCCAAAGAGATTGCCCTAGGTCTTGTACTGACCTGAACTCTGCAGCCTTCTCAGGTTAGGGTGGCTGGCCTGATAATTCTCCTCTTGTTCCTTACTTGTGACTATGGCTTCTTTCAGTCTTCAAGTAACGAATGAACAAAAGGAAAAAAAAGGAAGATAATATAATACGAGTAGCACCCGAGTCTTTAATGGGGTTCAGAGCTTATTCTTTGTCAATCAACAACACTGAATGGCAGCCCTGGCCCCGCTTGACTCCTTGGGGGACCTGGGGCAGTAAGGCCCATCCTCTTGCAGGGCCTGACTAGACAAGCCTTGGGCACCTTATGACCATCCAGCCACGCCATGGAGCACCTGCTCTGGTCCTCACCCATCTGGGAGGCATCTGGTGCTAGAGCCAGGACTGAGCTCCCTTGGAGTTTAGGTGGACTTCAGCTCGCTATGAAGCAGCAGTGTGAACCAGAGGCTAAGGTGAGTGCCATCTTGAGAGGTGGAGCTTCCCATCCATGGCTCTGCTTGGACCATGGAGCTCAGTTCTGGGTACTGTGGCTTGGGAAGAAATGCTGAGTGGGAGGCTGTTCAGGAGGGCAACCAAGAGGGTGAAGGACCCTCCCTCATGCTACAGGAGGACAGGTGGTGGGAAATGAGGATGTCAAACCAGGGGAACAGGATAGCTTGGTCAAGGACTCAGTCTGGCTTCCAACCTCATCGTTCAACCTAACTGCTCTCTCCAAAGTTACCGGCAATCCCTTCATTGCCCAATCCAACGGCCTTTCCCTGATCTCTGAGCCTTTGACACTGTCCTCTCCTGGTCCTCCCCCGACACTGCCGACCGCTCCTTCTCTGTCTCCTTTAGATCATAGCTAACCGTAGATTTCCCTCAGGGTTCTGTCCTGGACCCTCTTGTCCCTCTCTGCCACTTCACCCAGTGATCTTATCAGCTCTTGAGGACTGAATAACTATCTCAGGAGATGAGTCTCAGGTCAATTAACCGAGCCCTGGCCTCTCTCCACATCTCCGGGTTCATATTTCCAACTGAACTGGACATCCTGTAGACATTTTATCCTAGACTCCCAGACTCCCAACCTATGAGTCAGCCTGGACTCTTCTCTCTCCCTCTCATTCCCCCATGTTCAAGAAGGTGCCAAGGTCTGTCAATGGCCCTTTCTCTACATCTGTCCTTTCCCACTGCCACTACTCTAACATAGGCTTTTATTGATTACTGAAATAGCCAGCTGGGGGGCTCTTCCTGCTTGGGTTGCTCCTTACTCCACGTCTACCCTCCACGCTCCACTCAGCTGTCAATCTTCCTAAGGTGCAAATCTGATTATGCCCCCTGACCAATAAACTCCAGGGGCTCCCGAGCACCTCCAGGAGAAAATATAAAATCTTCCACAATCTGATCTCCTTCTCCCTTTCCAGTCTTTTTACAATTCCTGCCCTGCCAAACACACCTGGATTCAGTGACTCACTCTGTGGCTGTTCCTCAGAACAAGACTCTCTGTCTCTCGCCTCAGCTGCAGGGATCCTCTCTGTCTCCAATACCTGAAATGCTCTCTCCCTTTATTTGTCTCTGGGATGCTCTGGCTTCCTACAAGCCTCCACTAAAATCCCCTCTTTTAGAAGCCTTCCTCCCAGTTTACCCTGCCTATATCTTGTTTATTTATAGTTGTTGGCGTGTCCTCTCTCCCTGTAGATTAGGAGCTCCTTGAGGGCAGTGCCTACTTTTGCCTTAACAAAAGAAACTGAAGGCCTGCCATGATTAAAACAGATTATCCTTGCCCTATTTAGTCCCAAAGGGTTGAGCTGGGAGCACTGGGTGGAAGCTGGACAAATTTAGGCCTAGTCTCAAGAAAACCATCCTAACTATGAGAGCTGACTCAGCCTGGAAAAGGCTACCTGAAGAGGCCTCCACACAGAGGCTCCTGAGGGAGCCCTTGTTAGGCTGGCTGCAGTGGTGGGTTTCTACTGGGTGTGAACTGGGTTCATGGGTTCATTCTAGGTCTAAAATTCCAACTCTTTAGATCCTTCAAGTTGGGGAATCAAAGGTAAAAATGTCCACCAGATTCACCCTAGAGACTTGTACATATAACCTGTTAAGACTTGGAAGGAATCTGGAGACCATGGGGTTCAAGTGTCTCATTTTACAGATGAGGAAACTGAGTCTTGGCAGAGTTTAGTGATAGGCCAAAGTCAAGCAGCTATGAGTGGTAGGGGCTCTGCCTGGTGCTTTCCAAGAGCATCCAAGATAGAAGAGGGCCTGGTGTACTGGGTCTGCAAAGCTCTTCCGTGCCCATTCTCTGCTTTGAGCCCAGGGGTGATCTTGTGATGAAGGCAGGGGAGGGTTTCTGACTCTCCTTTTATAGGTAAGAAAAACTGTCAAACTGCTCGACTTCTTGGAAAGTGCAGGTCCCCTACCTGATAACTCCCTAGGCTGGCCCCCACGATCAAATACAAAAGCCTCTGTTGGACCTTCAGAGCCCTTGGGAACCTCTCCCTCACAGTCTCTTCAACCCAGTGACCTCAGCCTCCTGGTTGTTCCTCACACCCAACACTCCATCCATCTCCAACTATAGGTGTTTTTTCACTAGTCGTCCCCTGGGCTTCCCCGCCTAAGTCTTGGCTAATGTCCTCCCTTTGGCAAGCTGCCCTTTCCCAGACCTCCTGAACTCTGATGCTGGAACCTGCCTCCAATGGAATAATAATGGTAAGAACGGCTTCCAGTTATATGGAATAAACCATGTGTCAGGCATCAAGTACTCCAGTCTGTTTGGACGGAGATGTGTGCTATGTCTGCCCCTTAGACTGGGAGCTCCTGAGGGCAAGGACTGTCTTTTGCCTTTTTTTTTTTCACTGAACACAGTGCCAGGCCCAACAGAGAATTAACAACAGGGCCTCAAATGACCCGTGACCTCAAGCCTGGGGTCTTTCTACTATGCTCCCTAGCCCCTCCCCTCCTTCCTCAAAGGCAGTACCTTAGGGGTAGGCCTTGATCGGTGAGGTTTAACTAGATCTTTCAATCTTTTCTTCTTTTTGAAACCCCTGCCTTCCATCTTATCTTAGAGTCAATATATTAAACATTGGTTCCAAAGCAGAAGAGTAGGAAAGGCTAGACAAAGGGGGTTATATGACCTGGCCAGAGGCACACAACTAATTAGTGTTTGAGGCCAAATTTGAACCCAGGCCTGGCTCTCCATCCACTGTGCCACCTAGGTGCAACCATCTTACACTATTTATAACTGCTATTTTCTGAGAGCCCTGGCCATGCCCACTTCCCTCCCAGTGTACCTCCTTCCCTTGGCTTCCCCATCATGGCCCCTAATCCATATCATTTGTGTTTAGCAGAGTCCAGGGCACACGTGAAGGGCTTAATCAATTCTTTGCTGCTCCTTGGATTGTCAGATCTGTCTGGCCTGGACCCCCATGGGGACTGCCCACCTGCCTGCCCACTCCCCTCCAGCCCAGCAGGGCTGCTCACCGTGTGTTAGGCTGGGAGTCGGCGACGCCATTCTGGGGGTGTGTGGCATCAGCAGGCTTGGACTTAAAGTAATTGACCAGGCCCCCAAACATGCTCTTGATATTGTTAATGTGCCTCTGGCTAGTCTTTAAGTCCTGGTCCATTTTGTCCACCATCTGTTCTGTGCGCTGAAGCACTCCCCGCTGACGCACGAGCTCCTGTGGGAAAAGTGACAAGAGAAGGTCACACAGAACCCAAGAAACCGGCCAGGTATGGCCCTTCTGAGTCTTTCTATTACTCAGTGAGGGAGGGTAGATGAGGAAACAGGCTCAGAGGAGATGACACAGCTGGCCACGGTCATGGCTACGTCTTAGGCCTAGCCCAGTGGGCTTCAAGGGCAAGTTCTCCTTAAGCCCTGAACCAGGAATTCCTAGATTAATGAATGGAATGAACACCAAGGGGAGACTAGGGGCCCCACTAGGCAGCTTGGGTACAAAGATGAACAATGAGAGTGTACCCAATCCCAGGCACCCTGTAAGGAGTCTAGTCAACAGGGGTGGAAGGAAGGGTGAGAGAGGGAGCCTGATCTTCATGGAGAAAATCATCTCTTACTCAACTCCTAAGGAAGAAGAGTCAAAAGCAAAGAGCACAGGTAAGCCCCAGACATGAGCATGATTTATCCACAAGCACCTATCCCACACCTACTATGTGCCACACTCTGGGGATACAAAACAATGAAGGATCCCTTTTCACGTGCCATCAGGAGAGACACACGGGGGTATCTGAATATATATACACATTGAATGAGAATAAATTCAAAAAAATACAAGCTAGACTGTGAAGGAGAGAGAATTCAATGAGGTGAAGAGGGAGGACGTTCTTGGTACAGGCCAAAGGCAGGGCAAAGGCTTAGCAAGAGGACCATACCTATAACTTGCTATCAGGTGCTCTCTCCATGGCTGAAAGGATTCATCTCGATCCAGCTTTCATTTTGCTTTTCTTAATCTCCCCCCCAAATCCGATTCAGCTTTTTGGTCCAACTGGGTCTAATGGAAACAGTAACAGAGGCTTTCCCCCTTCACACTCCATGGAGATGTACTTTAGGAATCAGTGAGTTAGTAGTCCTAACTTTCCTAAAGACTCCAATTCTACTTTAAAAGGCTTAGCTCTAAATAAGACAGACTCAGAGGCACTCAGCTGAAGGAGCTGCTCTCTGGGACCCGTGGAGACCACTGGCTAAAGCAATGCTAAATGCCAGGACCTCATTCATACCTGTCGGATGAAATCATACCCAAGTCCACATCAGGCGCCAAGATTCCTGAAGAGGAACTGAGAAAGCAAAGGGATGAGAGGAGAATCGTGCAGCTGTCCAGGGCAACAGATGCTCCTTGGCATCAGGCCTACTAGGGCTGCTTCAGGCAGATCAGACTGAGGGTTAAATCTCTGGAGTCTGTGAGCCATTACACCCAGGCCTATCACAAAATAAAGGGACCCCATGGTACTGAAGGCTTGAGGACCTCCCAGGTGCCCTGTTCCAGATATCTCAATCCCCCCAAATAAGAACACCAGCAACTCCTTCCATCTATGCAGCATTCTAAGGTTGTTAAGGGGTCAGTTGGGTGGTACAGAGATGTCAAGATCTGAGACTACCTGCCCCTGGCGAATTCAAATAAGAGACAAATAAAAAATATATCAATGATGGCCCAAGGAAATGAGAGAATTTGCCAATGTTGCTGCTAAACCCCAGGACTTCTTGATCTTAAAAATGGGAACAAATGGTGATTCCTGCCACTCTAGGTCACTGAGCTGGATGTCTAATTCTAGAAGATGTCAATGACAGAATGACTTGTGAGCACTGGAAAAGGGGAAAGGGTATCACTGAGCCAGTAAGGGTCCTTTAGAAGGCATAGCTGACCCAGCCACACCACAAGGTATACGGTCCCAAAAGACCAAAACTATTTGTAGCTGCATCTTTTGACGTAACAAAGAGGACCTAGCAAGGGAGGAATGGAGAAATCAATGAAGGTCTACATACAGGGCAGTGTAATGGCATATTCTTTTTTTTTTTTTTTAATATATTTTATTTGATCATTTCCAAGCATTATTCGTTAAAGACATAGATCATTTTCTTTTCCTCCCCCCCACCCCCCATAGTAATGGCATATTCTTGTGAAATGGTGACAGTTTCAGAGAAACCTAAAAAGATCTGCATCAACAGATGCAATAAAATGAGCAGAAGAACCAGGAAAACCACTGCTGAGAAGACCAACGTAATGACCCATCCTGTGATGGGTCCAGAGAGCTGATAAAGAAGAGGACTGATGGCCTTATGCTGCAAAATGGGGCAGGTATTTTTGGAAGGGGTCGATGTGTGGGCTTTTGTGCTTTTTTTGTTAGCAGGGTTATAATTTTCTTTTTTTCATTTGGGAGGAATTCTGAGGATGAGCGATTTTAAAATGAAGACTTGTTTAAAGAGAAAAATGGAATAAGTCATGCTGGTCTAACCTCATCTCTCTTTCAGAGTTGTCAGAAGAGGGTACAGGTGAGCTCCTCAGGCAGAATACAAATGGTTCAGAAAGGCATTGGGCAAGGTCTCTCATCCTCTTTGTTGACAAGTCAGAGAAGGGTGAGATGGATGATAGTACAGCTTGGTGGATTTGGGATTGGTGGAGAAAAAGGAAACAATACCAGCCTGGGCAGAAGTCATTAATAGGATGCTGCCACAGGTCTTTGTCCTTGGCTGTTTGTCCAACATTTTCTTCGATGACTTGCATGAAAGTGCAGATAACAAGGTGTACACTAGGTGGCTCAGTGGATAAAGAATCAGGCCTAGAGACAGGAGGACCTAGGTTCAAATGTGGCCTCAGACATTTCCTAGCTACGTGACCCTGGGCAAGTCACCTAATGCCCATTACCTAGCCCTTACCACTCTTCTGCCTTAGAACTGATACTTAGGATCTCAGTACTTTAGACAGAAGATATGGGTTTAAAAAAAAAAGTATAGATAAGACTTCTTGATTTTGGGGAAGGGATAAGATTGGGAGGGGGCAGCTGGTACATTGCATTACAGAACTGGGATCCTTAATCATTAAGAAGACATCAACGACGGTCACTTCCCCCACCCTTCTGTCCAGCAGTTCAGTGGGAGTGCTTCCTTCTTCTACTGTCTGGGATAAGGAGCTGGGCAGGGCTCACATGCTACGTAAGGGTGCTCACAGAGGCAGCCTGCTGAGTCTGTGGGTTGGAGAGGAGCTAGGTTTGAGGGGAGCATAGTGTTACATAGCTGGAGGGGAGCAGAGTGCTCAGGCTTCCCCTCTTCATGGGCCTCTCATCACCTGCCCCTCCACCCAGCAGCCCAATGGAAGCACTTCCTCCCTCCCCTTATCTAGGATGAAGGGGAGGGGGAAGGGAGGCTGTGTGTGTGCTTACCCTTTTTGGTCAGTCATCTCTACCTCATCTCATCAACCCCCATCTTGATTCCAGATCAAGCCATTCCACTTGCCTCACAAATGCCAGCCCCCTGCTTCCAGACCCTGCTGTGAGCCTTTCCCTACTTGTCCTGGAGCTGGGCAGTGTAACTATAACAGAAAAGGCCTGAAATTCAGAGTGGAGAGACCTTCACTCCATTGCTGGCTTATAACAAAGGGTTAAGTCATGTGACGTCTCATTCTCTTTGGCTATTGGTCTGGTTGTTTCATTTTTATTGTCATTTCCTTTGTGAAACTCTATTCCATCTCAAAAAAACATGCATTCACAAAAGCCTAGACAACAGAGGATTGTCCAGGGCCCAGGCCATGGACATTCATGATACCAGCCAGGAAGCAGCCTTGGGCAAGTCGCAGGATGGGCCAGAGAGCTGTTCCAGTGTCATCTTCTGGTCTCCTCCTCTTTTTAGACCCTCTTTAAATAGTCTCTCTTTTACGATTTCTACTGTTTTTACACTTGGCCTGGCATCTTATTCAGGGCAGAGAAGCTGCATTGGGGACCCTACATTTTTTCAGCTTGAAACAATGGGGGAGCAGGAGAGGAATGTTGGATCCATCTGAGATTAGATAACAAAATCAGGCTTTCTGGGTACACTAGTTACATGCTGCTGACTGAAGCCAGTTCCCTCTTTTAGCCCCTTGTTCCTCTAGAGGCCTACTGAAATCCACTGACAAATTTAACCCACGTTCTTTAAGTCCCTAGCAACAATCGAGCTCGGGCTGACTTCTGAGGTACACCCAGCCTGAAGAAGTTTATGGCTGACGAATCTGGGATGTGAAGCCCACTGGTCACCAACTCCAGAGTTCATGTATGTGCCCGTCTCCTTCACTGTATGTGCCTTACACATCAACCCATTCAGTAATACTCGGGGAAAGGGGACCCTCCAAGAGAGCAGGGGCTACAAAGAGAAAAGTGCCCTTAGGAAGCCTTCCTCCTTCCACTGGGACATACAACTGCTACCCATTCTAACCCCAGGTCTGGTGTTCTATCCACTGTGCTACCCCTACCGGGTATCTTTAAATGCCAGCTGAGGATTTTGTATTTTAACTTGGGTATATTAACCATTTAAGAGTTTTGCTTAGAGCAGAGATTCTGAATCTTTTTTGTGCCATCGCCTCCTCCGGGATTCTGGTGAAACCTATAGATGTCTTCTCAAAATCAGGATTATGAACTATGAGATTGGGAGTCCCTATGGGCAGGGGCTATTCTGGCCTTTCTTAGTACCTCAGCACTTGGCACAATGTCTGGCACACAGCAGTGCTTAATAAATGCCTATTGACTTGACAAGGAAATGCTGAAAAACAGTTATTGAAATTTTTAGGAGTTTCTAGACTCTAGGTAAGAACCATGGAGAGTGGCCAGAGGGTCTCAGGAATGTCCACTGGGCAGTGGGAGGGAGAGGGGTCAGAAGAGGGGAGGAATTTCAGGCAAAGAGACCAAAGAAATGGCAAAAATCGATGAAGGCCTGAGCCAGGGCAAAGGCTGGCTGGGGGAGACAAGGGGAGAGCTATGGGTGTCTTATGGAGCTGGGACATCAGGGGATGGCTCTGCTGAGTCTTGGCTGCAGCACCTGGAGCAGTCTCCCCCTCCTCCTGGCCTTAGTGCCCTCCTCAGTAAAAGATGATGGCCCCAGAGGTCCCTTCTGGTCTTAGATCTCAGCTCCTAGAAGCCTACAGGAGTCACATGACACAGTAGTTTTGGTTCATAAGGAGCTTCCTTCAAAACTGCCAACTGGTGATGACGAAGCCCTAATACACCGAGCGCAGCACTGAGCCTGGAGTCATCTTCCTGAGGCCAAATCTGACCTCAGACATTTTCTAGCTGCATGACCCTGGATAATTCTGATTGCCTCATCTGTAAAATGAGCCAGAAAAGGAAATGGCAAACTGCTTCAGTCCCTTTGCCAAGAAAATCTCAAATGGGGTCAGGAAGCGTCAGACATGAATGGAAAATGACTCAACCATAGACGGTGCTCTTCAGTGCACCCTGGAGACAGGTGCTAGCAGTTATCATACTGCCCAGAGGCCAGAGCACCCCCTCCCCACAGCCCCGTGTCTTACGGTGGTGGTGGGAGAGGGAGAGCTGACTGAACACTTGATTACGACCTCCTCTCCTCTCTTCTCTCAACAGCTTTGAGAAGCAAAGAAATGAAATTCGAGGGAGCTTGTTGTCAGGAAAGCCCTTTGGCGAAGCCTATCGTGAGTGAGCGCTCCACTGGGGTAACGACCATGGGGCCTTCCCCCACGCACACCCGCCGCTTAGGACGATGACTTGGCATTCCAACCCAGGAGGGCCCCAGGCGTCATTCCCGTGCCTGAAGAACCACTTCACCTGGCCACTGGCAAGCTGAACCCACCCCTGCACAGTATGAGTGGAGGTGGATGGAGGCCTTGAGCGATGGCAAGGATCCCAACAGGAAGGGATGAGCAGCCAAGGGAGAATTCTAGGCATGGAGCTGGAACAGGGAAGGGAGGGGCAGCAGACTAGAAAAGCAAACCCGTATCAGGTGAAGGAGTCACAGGCCAGAGGGCCCCGGGGAAGGTTTCTTTCTTTTTTCATGAAAACCCTCACATTCCATCTGAGAACCAGTATTGTATATTGGTGCCAAGGCGAGGCCATGGGGGTTACATGACTCAGCCAGGGTCATCCAGCGAGGAAGGGTCTGAGGCCAGACGTGGATTTCACTTTTCTTATAACTATATGACTGGGGCTGGTCTCAGTCTCTTCCTCTGTAAAAAGAAGGAGCTGGTCTAGATGAGCCCTTGAGGTCCCCTCCAACTCCAGCCTATTGCATTTATCTGGCCAGTGTGGTCCCCAGCCCTGCACACGGTGCTGAAGTAAGCTGAACTCTACGATTCTATTACAGCCCTAACCCAAACCGGTAAACAAGCAGAGGTGGGGCAGGAGAGGGGCGACGGGAAAGCAGGCACATGAACACACTCTTTTTCAACCCGTACTTTCTGCCTTAGTAAGCAGAAGGGCGAGGGCTAAGCAAATGGGGTTAAGTGACTGGCCCGGAGTCTGGGCCTGGCTCTCCATCCACGCTCGGAAGCCCCCTAGCTGACCACCTCCCCCCACCCCCAGGGAGAGTTTCTAAGCAAAGGAGTGACGGGAGAAGAGCTGTCTATTAGGAAGACTGTGAAGGGCAGATTAGGGAGGGAGAGAGATGGGGGAAAGGAGACTAAGATAACAGCAGAGGGAAGGAGGGCTCAAGGGAGGCTGAGGGCAGGGTCAGTGGAGAAGAGATGCCGCAGATTTATTATCCAAAGGACTGGGGCCCTGAATGCACGGGCCTGGACGGAGGGCCATGAGGGAGAGTCAAAGGTGACTGAGCCTTGCCAGGAGGGCAGGGGTCCTAGAAATCCAGGAAGGGGGCTGGGCTTGGGGAAGGAGACTTGCTCATTACTATTAATAGGACATGGGCAAATGCATGACTTTTTCTTTATAAACACTTTGGAACAACAGATGAGGCCTTGGTTACTTCATGTGGGAAGAGACCTGGTACAATGGAAAGACAGCTAGGTTGTGAGCTCCCTCTGATGCCATTTACCTGCTCAGAAGCACCTATTTCTTCATTTTCAAAATGGCTAATAATGGCCATAGTGGGGGGCAAGCTAGGTAGCTCAGTGGACTCAGAGTCAGGCCTAGAGATAGGAAGTCCTGGGTTCAAATCTGGCCTTCGACCCTTTCTAGCTATGTGACCCTGGGCAAGTCACTCCCCCTCCATTGTCTAACTTACCACTCTTCTGCCTTAGTACTAATACATAGTAAAAGTAAGGGTTAAAAAAGAATAATCATGGCCATAGTACTAATCTCCAAGGCTGTTGTGAGTGCTAGATCATTGTTGGGAAGTGCTTGGCAAACCTCAAAGGGCTATCTCGGGATCAGGCAGTATGAATATGACAGGGATGAGGGCACCTGCAATACCACAGCTTTTGAACTATTCTACCTGCTATCAATCTTTTGGACTGGAAGCCAATAGGAAGAGAGAGGCCTTGAATGGTCTCTGGACATAATTAATTTGCTAAGAGACGTCACCCTAGGTACTGGTGGGTAAGCCAGTCTGCCCAGATGCAGGCTGGTGCCAGGCCTGTGAGGACACTACAGCCTCCACTGGCTTCCTTCAGGAAGTCTCAAGCTTTCAGGCCAGCTGTTCTCTGTGAAGGCAGGAAGTCAGATCCCAAACTCCCTTGACACTGTTGAAGGACAGAAAGGCTGCCCTTGAATTAGGAGGAGCAAGGAGTTTCTGGACAGAGAAGGAATTTGATTCAGCAAAAAGAAGGGACTAGATAAAGGAGAACATGGAGGAGGCCCCTTCCTTCCTGTTCAGCTGGAAGTCCTCAGTGGAGTTCAAAGGGCTGTAGGGCCTGGTTTCCTTCAGCTCCTGCTGATGGTTTCATGTTTTTGACTGAGCCAAATTTTAGAGCTGGATTTCAGCAATTTCCCAGAGAGAAACCTTTGACTAAAGACCTCCTTGGATGAGGAGCCCCTCTCTATCCCAAGGTGGCCCGTTTTAGTACGAACAGATGGCTCTAACTCAGACTCAAGC
This sequence comes from Monodelphis domestica, assembly GCF_027887165.1. Classification (NCBI taxonomy): domain Eukaryota; kingdom Metazoa; phylum Chordata; class Mammalia; order Didelphimorphia; family Didelphidae; genus Monodelphis; species Monodelphis domestica. Next base: position 14,432,865 of record NC_077229.1, on the reverse strand, counting down.
TTCAATCTCTCCTCATCACGACTGCTTCTCTTCTTTGGGGCCAGTCAGTTAAACCTCACCGTGTGCTAAGGGTACAAAGCAAAAAGACAAGAGTCTCTGTCCCCACAGAGCTCACAGCCTGGCAGGGGAGATGCCAAGCACATGGGCAGGCACCTATGTGACACATAAGGAAGGTCCTAGCAGCTGGGGGGCCTGCGAGAGGCCTCTTTCACAGCTCTTCCTATGGTGTCCCGACCACACCAGTCTCTCTCCTACATACTTACTGCCCAGTCTCCTAAAGGCCTTTCCTTCTCTTGGCAATGCCTCCTCTTAAAGGATGGGGAGACCAGGGAGGAACCTATTCCCACAGTCCTGGTGAAAGGCTCCTGGGGAATCCCCTTCCTGCTCCTCACTACCCTGACAGGCCAGCTTCCAGTCACTTCCTCTGAGAAGTCTCTGAGGACCACCCTTGCTCACATAGGTTCTCTGAACCTGGAACAGATGTGATCAATACATTTCATGGTTCTTCCTAAATATGCTGACTGACTGCTAATATCATTATCTTCCATGTACTAAGTAGCTTTTCTTAGGGCCTTTGGTTTTCAGGGCTTTTTTTTTAAAACCATTACCTTCTGTCTTCGAATCAATATTGTGTGCTGGCTCTAAGGCAGAAGAGTGGTAAGGGATAGGCAATAGGGGTTAAGTGACTTGCCCAGAGTCACACAGCTAGGAGCATCTGAGGTCAAATTTGAACCCAGGACCACCTGTCTCTGGACCTGGCTCTCAATCTACTGAGCCACCCAGCTGCCCCTGACTTTCAGGTTTTGATCAAATCCCAAATCTGAGATACTTCAATCAGAATTAAAGTTAGAACATGTTAACGGAGGAGACTGAAGAACAAATGGGATGAATTTCTTTAACTACCCATTCTGTATACAAGGAAACGGCTGATTCAAAGTGATCTATTTCCTTAACACAGGAAAACTTCATTACTTCAGACTTACTCATTCAGAATTTTGAAATGTTGGGCAGCAACAAATTCACACTGCAAGGAAGGGGGGGGGGCACTACTTTTTGAGAATGGGTACTTCTGAAACCTGTTTACATAGTTGTTCCAGCAATTGCAAATCATCTGTATTAAAGCAGGTGCCCTAAGGACTTGAAAGAGGTTTAGAGAGGATAGATAAATCCTCATCCTAGAGATTCATCCTGAATGAACTCAAATAAAACACTTCAGCTTCTAATCCCAGAATCTGGGCTGGCCTTTTCCCTGATTTGTCTTACCTCAGATGAAGCTATTCCAACCTTCTCTGATTCATAAATGGAGGAAAGGGACCTGTTGGTGCTCTCCACAGAAGCCTCTGTCCGCCTCAGCACTTCCTGCCGCAGGTACTGTTGTCTGTCCAGAGGCTCCCTAGGCTTATCGGAGAAATCCTCTTCATTCTTCCATTTCACAGGCTTTAAGTCTTCATCATCCACATCATCATCAAACGGATTGTAATTTTTGGGATAAGCCGACATGGTGTGTTGTGCTGAGCCTGAACTATTCAGGAAACTCGAGATCTTGAAATGTACTGTTCGCAAAGGCCCAGTATTCTGGAACAATTGTTTTGACAGAGGATTCAAAGTCTTTATCTGGAGGAAAAGGAAAAGTTGTATGGTTACCAAGTGATCATTAAGCATCTATTACCCACAAGGCAGTGCGCTAGGTGTTGGGGATACAAAGAAAACAGGAAAGAACAGTCTCTGTGTTGAAGTTGCTTACAACTGAATAATAACCCCTACATCTGGAAGTGTTAAGCTATTAAAGATGAACAAGGGCTTCTAGCATAACCACCCTGGGCAGGCAGCCCAAATATGGTCACTCACATCTTATGCACCAGCTTGAGGCTCAGAGTCCAGGTGGCTTGCCTAGTCCAGTGGGGACTGGCCAGAAGCCAGGTCTCTGGTCTCCCAAGCGCTATCTTCATCTCACTGTGTGACCATACTTACAGATGGGGGGAGGCAGAAAGGACGGGGATCCACATTGGTGGTTTTTGTTCACCAGGAAGTTGAGAACTCCCAGAGCCCAGGACTGCCTAGGAATTCGTTATCAATCAGTTCACTTTGAACCCTAGGGGGACATCCCAGGCGAGGAGAGATTCAGTCCAGCACTCAGGGCCCCAGAACTACCAAGTATAGGGGGAGGATTTGGATCCAGATCTTTCGGCCTCCAAGCCCCGCCCTCTTTCTATCCCCTCGGGCCGGCTGCATTCCTAGTACTTGGGACAGACAATCCGGCAAGACAAGGATACATCTTCCTCCAAGAATATCCGCCCTAGGAGGCCAACTTCCTGACAAGTGCCTCAGGTGGGCCAAGGCCAGTGGCTGGGTCTGAACCGGAGGGCAGTCCAGCTAGGCAGGGTGTGAGTGTGCGAATATGTCGGTGTCTCTATATGTATGTGTGCAGGAGCACACTGCAATGGCTGAAGGTACAGAAGGAGGATGGGACAGTACAGTTTGTGGCCAGAGCTGGTGGCAGGGTCTGTGCTGGAGACCCGAACGGTCGGGTGCCGCTCCTCCAGCCCCCCATCTCCCCGGAGAGGCCTGCCCAATGCCCTGGAACTCACTTCACCAGTCTAGAAGAGGCCCAGGGCCCGGGGCTTGCCCTCTCCTTTGGCGAGAGGTGGTGGCGGAGGACTTGGGAGAGTTTTCTTGGGCGTCCTCCACCTGCGAGCACCGCCGGGGGGAGAGGGGAGGCCGGAGCCTGCTGCCCTCTTTAGGCCTCAGTGTCCCGGTCGGTAAGTTGGGGGGCTGGAAAGCCCGGCTCTCCCCGGTCTGCTTCCCCGGGAGTGTCCTGGGGACTCGGCCCGTCACAAGCTCCAGGCCACTGTCTTGCCCCACAAAGATGCGTTAGCTGGATGACTTTTCCTCCCTCTCCGGGCCATAGGTTCCCCTCTGCTCCTAGCTACGGACCCCTGCCGGATGCCCTGGCCAGGCCCGGCCTCGACCGCCTCACCTGCCGCCACAGTCAGTGGACCAGCTCCTTCCGCAGAGCCTTCAGACGGACGAACGGCTCCTACTTCCGCCTAGGGCGGGTGCGCGGCCCCGCCCCAGGAGTAGACCACCAGGCACACGCGCTGAGGGGTGTTCTGTCTCGCCCGGAGCTGGAGCCGGTGCTGTTTCCGCTTCCTTCCCCCCTCCCGCGGAGGTGAGCCCGCCGGAGGACCCCACCCCCGGGGTTTGACAACAGAGCGGGTCACGTGCACAGCTAGCCGGAAGCGGCCCGAGCGCTGCGCTGGCGCCTGCGCTGTGGGCACCCCGGCCAGGAAAGACCGCGAGCTGTCCCTGTCCAGCGGAGGTCCTAAAGGCGGAGCTGTGCTCCTCGGCTGCGCCCATGGCGGCAGGATCGGCCAGCGCGGGGCAAGGCTTCGGCCCCAGCCCTCCCCGCGGCTTCTACTTCAACACAGTCTTGTCTCTGGCCCGCTCGCTGGCCGTGCAGAGACCCGCGGCCCTGGACAAGGTGACCGGCAGGGTCCGGGGCGGGGGAGGGGAACGCCTGGCGCGGCTGTCAGAGAGCCGGGGGGATGTGGTCGGCGGAGAGACCCTCGGTCCAGGCACCTTCTACAGGCCAGCTCCGGGCGCTGGAATCCTGCCCCCGGGGTCGTCCCGGGCAGCCCCAGGCTTAAAGTCCGGTCCTCTGGAGAAGAGGGCCGGAATGAACGCCCCCTCCTCCAGTGGAGGCCAAGAGAGGCTCGGTCTGTCCGGTGTCCTGGGCTCGCCCGTTCTCCTCCGGTCCATGCCCGCCTTCCCGGGTCTGGCCCGGGAACTGCGTATTGCGTCGAAGGGGATCAGGGAGGATGCTAGGACAAGGACACGTCTTCTCTGGGGGCCTGGGGTTGGGGGGTGGGGAAGGACTGGGCTCGGTTGTGGGTGGAGAGGAGGAGGAGATGGAGATGGAGATCCAAAAACACCTGGAAACTGGAGCCAGCCTCGGGGCTGCGTGAGGCCTCCTGAGAAGGAGGGCAGGATCCTTCCAGGCAGCCCTGGGCACTCAACCAGTTCTCCTGGCAGCACCCACACTGGGCAGACAGCTTCTCCTCCTCATCCTGCCTTAGGAAAGAAAACTGCCCAGAACCCCCTGGACAGAGGTGGAAGGGTAGTAGTTAGATCAGTAGGGTCCTCCCTCCAAGGCACACATTTGCAGCCCCTCTTTACCTTTCCATACTGGGCAGGCTTTGCCAGCACCCTCCCATAAATTCTAGACAGAGTGGAGAGGGACCTCAGGGGGCATCAAATTTAACTCAGACCTGAAAGAGGATTTCCTCAACTTCAAACCCACCAGATAGGCTTCTTTAGCTTTTGAAGGCTGCAGGGGGCTTGTTGTTTCCCTAGATAGTTCATTTCACTTGGAATAACTCTAATTGGGAGATTGCTGTAAGTTAGAAGTGTTGAACTTGCTCTTGTAAAACTGAACCAGATCAAAGGGTAATTGGGAAACGTTAAACAAAATAAACTCAATGCCATATGGCATAGGTGATGTTAATTTGTCATTTTCTAAGTTGGTATTGCAGCCTGCTGAGATCTTTAAGTTTGACTTCCCTGCTGAGTCTCTTTTTGAACTCAGTCTGTCCAGCCACCTCCTTGGGTGCACACTTTTCACTGAGGATGTTTCTTGGAGGAGGAGGAGGAGTTGGTAGAAGTGTGACCATCTGGAGAGGACATTTCTGAGGTTTGGGCCTGTCTTTATAATGGGTAGAAATTGAAATCAGTTCCAGGAAGGCCCTTTTAGGTTTCTGCATGTTGGCAACTGGGTTCCCCAAGTACCTAATGTCTGGGGCATTAGCTTTGAAGGTTGTGAAATATTTTACCACCTGACTTGGGTCAAATGGATCCTAGGATATTGATTCATGTTAACCACACTCACAGTCGAGTTTGCATTAGGAATCAGAATGCCGGCTTATTACCTTACACTGAGAAATAAGCTGCTTAGAGACTTGGAATGCTTGTGTGGCCAGTCAGTCCAGGCTTTTCCCAGGCTTATAGAGAAGCCAAGGTAGTGACACCCGTTTTCTCAGGGAGGTTATAGTAACAAGAGTGGTCAAGCTAGAACAGCATGATGGAAGTGCAGCTGGCCTGCAGTGGATGGCGATAGTTTCAGGCCCTGCTAGAATCCTCCGAAGAGCTGACCTTGAACGAGGGTTTTGATGATTCTCGCAACATCCCTACAACACTCCCATTTCTCAGAGGAGTAAGTTGAAGGAAGCCCAGCTCCTTCTAGTGACATGCCTCTGGTTAAAGTGTCAGAAGCGGAATTTTAAGCCAGGTGTCCTGGGCCCTTTGGTGCCTTGGTCAGGCCCCTTTCCCCATTCCCAACTCCCTCCCACTCACATGGGTCAATACCTTTTTTCCAGACGAGGGGAGCCAGGAATCTTGGCTGGTGGTACTTTCTCCTATAGGTATGGCTGGCCATCAGAGATGGCTGCTTGGTGCATCATTTGTAGAGCAGGAAAAGCAGCTGTTGGCCATTAACGTAAGAGAACCGTAGGCTCCCAAGAGCACAGAGGCCTGCTGTTTATCCATACTGAAAAGCACCTGTAGCACAAGCCAAGCCTGAGCACATGGGTTTTCTTGCTAATGGCGAGATACCCTGTGAACCCCAGATTGTCTGGAGTCACCAAATTCTGGTTTGAATAAAGTCCCAATGCCACACGACTTTGGGGAGTCAGTGGTACCTGACTTTGTGGTATTGGTACTTGTGGTACTTGGTATTTAATTTAGCAAATATTCCTGAAATAGCCACTATGTACTAGGTGGTAGAGATACTGGAGATTCAAAATACACACGAATAAGTATAAGGTAATTTGAGGGAAGAACTCTCATGACTTAGAAGGCCTGGGAAGGCATCCTGGGCCAGGCTCTGGCTGGTGATAGGGATTCCTAGAGAAGATGAAGGAGGAATCCAAAAGCCCACCAGAATAAGACAGAATGCCACCTGCCAAAGGCAGAAAATAGTCCAGGATGATCATCATACTATATGTATGAAACAAGGCTGGAGAGTCAAATCAGTACTGGCTTGGGAAGGTCTTCAGAGCCAGACTGAGCAGTTGGTCATTTATTCTCGAGGCAGTAGGTAGCCACTGAAAAGACTGAGCAAGGCAGGGAAGTAGACATCAGCAGAGAGGCTGGACTAGCTGCACTTGAGAACTGCCCAGGCCTCATCAGGTAATGTCTCCTTGATGGGGTTAAATATGGAGCTGAAATGAGCTGATTGCATAGAAAGGGTCCATAATTCTGACTGCGATTGGTTCTTCAGCTCTCTTAGAGAATGAGTCACTCGGGAGAGGCAAACATTCTAAAGGAGGAGGGTTTATACTGAAATGGTTTTAACTGTATTGGGGTCGAAATCTGTTTGCTGTGTGGCCTACAAACTTTCTTAGTTATCCTATGATGCCACCGTGGCAATTAGAGATGCAGACCTGCCTGGGGTGGGCCCATAGTGCCTGTGCAAGCTGCTTGTGAACCTTGGTTTCCCCTCCTCCCCCCGCAGGCTGGCACTTATTAGCTGCTGATGTCTGCCTTCTTCCTGGGTTCTTCTCCCTTGTCACTTCAGCCTGAAAACATTGGCCTTTTGATAGACTTCGCTAGTCAATCAGAACACATTTCTTTTCATTAAGGGAAGTCAAGCAGTCCGAACACAGCAGATGCTGTGTCCTTTGCTGGGTGCTGAGAAGCTGCCATTTCTACGTCAGAGGCTTTTGTTTTGTTTTTCTGACTGTATGGGGCCTTGGTTATTTTGGAAGCCCAGAGGATCTAGAAGGGTGACATCTGGGTAGACACGTGTTACGGGACAGGGGGGCCATATGAGTTCTGTGGGCTTACCCAATGCCCCCACCCCAATTCTGTTGACTAAACCTAGCTTCCAGTCAGGGAGCCAGGTCACAGGCCCTCCTGTCAGCTTTCCCCACATTTCCTTATTTCTGGCAGAGCAGACATGCAGGGACCGTGTTTCTAATTTTAGACAGCCATCGCAATTTTAAAATTACACAGACTTATTCCATGAAAATACTTTATTCTTTCGAGCATTCCTGCCATGAGGATGGGGAGTCCTTCTGCCACTGTAAATTACAATCTGCCTTGGCTTTAATGGATCAACTTCTGGGGATGACTGGGTTGAAAATCAGTGGTCTGGCAGTGGTTCTGAATTCCTGGGGTCTGGTCCTTCAATGCCAGGTACATAGTCTAGGACAGAGTTGATGCTTGAAGCCTTTGGTGGGCCCTACCAATTTATGTCCTACCAGCATCGCTTTTGGAGTCCACTGTCACCAGGCCAAGAGGGGATACTGGAAAAGAAACTTAGTGGAGGTCTCAGGAAAATAGTCCACAAAAAAGTATCCTCTTTGTGCTTGTGGCCTGTCCATTTATTTTTTTAAACCCTTACTTTTCGTCTTGGAATCAATACTGTGTATTGGCTCCAAGGCAGAAGAGTGGTAAGGGCGAGGCAATGGGGGTCAAGTGACTTGCCCAGGGTCACACAGCTGGGACGTGTCTGAGGCCAGATTTGAACCTAGGACCTCCCCAGTCTCTAGGCCTGGCTCTCCATCTACTGAGCTACCCAGATGCCCCCTGGCCTGTCCTTTTAGAGTCGAAAGTCTCAGAAAGCAAGGAATCCCTTTATCTTTGCCTTTTTGTCTCCAGTGCCTGGCACATTTTGGGCATATGCCAGATGTTTGTGGATGGAGAAACTGGAGTGAACAAGAGAGGGCAGACCTAGGAGGAGGCCTTTTAATTCCACTTCCTCATCTCCCTTGCCTTGAAAACCTAGCCAGCAAGCAAGTATTAGACGTGTCCTCTGTGCCAGGCTATAGGGGACACAGAAATGAAAGTGAGACAGTTCCTGCCTTCATGAAACCTTCATTTTTAGAGGGAGGCAGCATGGCCATATGGAATCAGAGGCAAACTAAAGCCAAGGCCCTCCTCAAGGGGAGGCTGCTCCTATAAGGCGATGGGGATGCTTGACTGGAGGCAGAGGGCTGGCTGAGCTGGGCCAGGGAGGAGATAAACCCTGGTTAGAAACAATAGCAGATGGTAGTTAGGAGGAAGTAGACAGGCTCCTGCCAGGGGGGAGGGGGACATCCTCACTGCTCCCTCCCTTTTCCGTGGCGAGTTTGTCACTTCAGGACACCTCTGAGGATCCACCATGCAATAGACATCTCTTAACAAGATCTGAAGACAGACTCTTGGGTTCCTAGAGTTCAGTTTACAGGGGAAGAAGAGGATCATGAGTCTGTAGTCTTGTAGAAAACCAGCCTTGGCAAAACATGAGAAACTTGGAGACAGAAAAATGGAGGAAGGACAGGATTCCTGCTAGGTCTGGGGTCCCTGTAGTGGCATCTCGTTGGTCCCCAGGAGGTGCCATGGCTAAGGACAGTTATGGGGGTGGAGCAAACAGCTGTGACAGTCTCAGGCTGTGGGTACCAACGTACGTACGGCATTATGGACACATTGGCCATGACTGCCCGTAGATGTGTGGGTCAGGCCCACTTGGGTTCTTATGGCCTTTTTGCCTGCCAGTGGTGCCAGGCCAGAGCCAGGCATTGTCAGCTGCCTTTTGCGATGCCTGTAGCAGAGTTTCCTGAGAACGTTGATCTATCCCGTGGGTGCCCTGATGGACTTTCTGGTTCCAGTGATTCCTCTGTCATGTTGTTTCCATTCATTTCTACAAATATCAACCAGTTGACTGTCACTTACGCATAGGATTTTGTGGCTCGTAAGACAGTGAAGCTGGAGGACTCTGTGCACACTGGCCTGGTGTGAGGTGGAGAGAGCTGGCCCCTGGGGCATATCTTAGAATGGGGAGAGGGGGTCGGCCTCCTCTGCATGCTGGGAGCGAGCCTCGTGTGCACAGACTGGAAAAATGAGGAGTGCCTATTGCGTGCCAGGTTCTGGGATACAAAGAGAGGCAGAAGGCAGCCCCTGCTTTTGAGGAGGAACCCACTGCTTGCTGTGCTTTTGGGGTCGGGGCCACATCTGTCAGCCAGGATGTTTGGAACGGAGCTGACATCTGTCAGTCAGCTGGTCGCCATTTCTAAGTACCTCCTAGAGGCCAGGCCCTGTGCTAAGTGCTGGGGATACATAGATGAAAACAGAAGTCCCTCAGGGACTTCCAACAACACACAGAGGGAGCTGGGGAAGCCCCTGATGGGGAAGAGGGCAGAAGCAGTACAGAATTGAGGAGAGGCTCCCCCCGGGCTTTGCAATTGTGGCTCCATCTTCCAGCCAGAGAGGTGGAGGCTGGTGATGAGGCCGAGTCCAGAGAAGAAGGGCATCTTACAAGAGGCTTTTTGTTTCCTTTAAAACCTTTGCTTTCTATCTTAGGATCAATACTGCGTACCGGTTCCAAGGCAAAAGAGCGGTAAAGGCTAGGCATGGGGGTGAAGTGACTGGCCCAGGGTCACACAGCTAGGGATTGTCTAAAACCAGATTGGAATCCAGGACCTCCCATCTGTAGGCCTGGTTCTCAACCCACTGAGCCACCTAGCTCCCCCAGGATGATGAGGTATTCCCAATAATGAGCTTCTTGGGTCTTGGAGAAAAGTCCCAGAGAGCAGCTGGCTTAGGAAATGAAATGTTTCCTAGTCTTTGCCCAAGTAAATTCTTTCTCAGGTTTTCCTAGAACTGGCCACCTAGTAGGCTTGCTCTTGGACTTGACCTTGGATCACTCTCATGTGGCTTCATATTCCTTGTTAGCCTGAGAGTCCCTCGGAGGCAACTTGGTCATATGACTTAGTCAGGAATACCCGAGTTCAAATTCTGACTCAAGAACTTGCCAACTGGGGGATCCTGGGCTCTTCTGGGACAGATCCTGGAGGGCATAGGGGCCTTGGGATTTCCTGAGGAGGGAGATAGATGTGACCAGACCTGAATGCACACACCCGGATCCGTGACACTTCAGGACCTGACATCCAGCCCAAATTGATCTCTGTGCTATGTGCCATCTCCCTTGGGTCTGCCTTCTCCAGCCAAACAAAGCAATTTCTTCTCTTCTCCACGGGGCCCTTCATCAGGTGCCCCCTGAGTCATCTCTTCTTTGGACTGAAAAGGTCTCAGTTCCTTCACATAATCCTCAAGTGCCATGATGAGCCGATTACGTAGAAGGGGCCAGGAGAGAAATAGCAATGCCAGGCTGAAAAGCTCCGGTCCCTGGCCTCAGGGCGGGTCAGAGAGAGGACTCTCAGCCACAGAATACAGGTAGCAGTTGAAGGAAGAGGGCACAAAAGGGCAGCTAAGTGGCTCAGTGACTTGAGTGCTAGATCTAGGTTCAGATGTGGCCACAGTCACCTTTTCAATGCCCCCGTCACCCAGCCCTTAATGCTCTTCTGCCTTGGAACCGATATGTAGTGTTGACTCTAAGGAAGAAGGTATAAAGGAGAAAGAGACAGAGACAGAGGGAAAGAGAAGGAGGGAGAGGGAGAGGAACAACGAGCCTGAAACAGAGAAGGCTTAAAAGGAATGTGATAGCTGTTCCACTCTTTGAAAGGATGCCATGTGAAAGAGGAAGCCAACCTGCTTTACCTAGCCCAGAGGGCAGAACCAGGAAGAATCCGTAAAAGCCAGAAAGAGGCAAATTTTCACTCAAATAAGGAGGAAACTTCCTAACACAGAACTCCAAACCCATAGGCTGCCTTCCAAAGGCCCATCCATAACTCAGTATTGCAGCCTAAGATATGACCACCGGTCAGGGATGTAGTGGAGGCCACAGCCACGTCTTCTCAATTCACATTTGCACTCAGTGATCTTTGAGGCCCCTTCCCCCTTCCAAGAGTCTGGGATGCCATAATCCACCAAAAAATAGTTAGCAAGTGATCTGTGGGGAGGGGAGTTCAAGCAGAAAAGCTTGTGGGATTGGGACCAACAGGAAGGACTCCCTTACAGCTATGAGGAAATCAGGGAAGGCTTTGTGAAAGGGGGTGGTGTCTGAGCTGATTTCTTTCTTTCTTTTTTTAAAAACCCTTATCTTCTGTCTTAGAATCAATTCTATTGCTTCCAAAGAAGAAAAGCTTGGAAGGTAAGGACTAAGCAATTGGGGTTAAGTGACCTGCCCAAGGTCCCACCAGATTTGAACCCAAGACCTACCATCTCCAGGTCTGGCTCTGTCTACTGAACCACCTAGGTGTCCTTTCCTTAGCTGATTCTTTTTTTGTTTGTTTCCTTTTTTAAAAATCCTTACCTTCTGTCTTAGAATCAATACTGGGTATTGGTTCTAAGGCAGAAGAGTGGTAAGGGCTAGGCAATGGGGGTTAAGTGACTTGCCCAGGGTCACACAGCTCCTGAGCTGATTCTTGAAGACAGAGGAGACTTATTGTCCAAGTGAGTGTGTGATCCAGATGAAATGGATGATGGGAATAGAGTGTGAGGCAGGAAAAAGGAGTTCCCAGGGAGCTAGAAAGGTGTTCTGAAGGGAACTGAAATTGGTTGTGAAAGGTGCAGGGGGAGGATGTCAGCCCATGGGGGGCTTCAGAGGCCATGGCAAGGAATGTCTCTTTTATCTTCTAGGCCATAAAGAGCAGGAGGTGCCCCTTTGGGAGGGAGGAGTGTGAGTGGAGCCCACAGGAGCTGCCAGATCATGCAGGGAGAAGGCTTCCCTGTGGATCTTAATTCAGTTCTTGACTCTTGACTTGGAATATTGAAAATTCTTTTTAAAAATCATTTGGCATGCCTTTAAAGGGTTCTCGTTCTTCCCTGCCCCCTTGACATGGTTGTCCTCTGGACAGTGTCCAGCTCCGGGCTGAAGCCACCAGCCCACCTGGGCCCCATCTTCCTTCACCATCTTCAGTGGCTCTGGTCCCCTGGACCTCCGAAGATCTTAAACTTCCCCTCTGTGGGCCCAGCTTTTCTTCCTCATACACTGGAGACCATACTACTTGTTCAGCCTCGTTAGTGGTGTTTTGGGGAGGATCAGGAATCTCTTTGGAATAATGAGACACTACATTAGTGTCAGCTGGTATTTAAAAAACTGATTTCTATGGCTATCTTTTGACTTTTCCTAGATGTCTCATAGCATTTCTCTTTCCTCTCCCTCCAAGGGAGCCATTGCATAGAATAAGGAATATTTTTTAAAGAGAAAAAAGAAGGCTAGAAAAAAATCAGTAAAACTGATCAATGTGTTGGAGAAGGCAGAAGATACTTACAATTTTCCACACTCGGGGATCTCCTACTTCTGCAAAAGAGTCCGCAATTTATTTTCTCTTCCCTCTTCTTCGGGGCCCTGCTCTTTCTCTATAATTGTGCATTCGATTGTTTTTCTGGTGGTTTCCATTTAAATAAAAACCCTTCTCACCTTCCACCTTGGAGTCAATACTGTGCATTGGTTCCAAGGCAGAAGAGTGGTAAGGGCTAGACAATGGGGATCAAGTGACTTGCCCAGGGTCACACAGCTGGGAAGTGTCAGGCCAGATTTGATCCTAGAACCTCCCAGCTCTAGGCCTTGCGCTCAATCCACTGAGCTAGCCAGCTTCCCTCGAGGCCAGCTTTGAACTCAAGACGATAAGTCTTCCTGACTGGAGGTCCAGCACTCTGGGCACTATTTGACTATATGGCTGCCCTTCTGTTATTGAAGTTCTTGTGTATGTTGTTTTCCTGACCTTGCTCTCCGTGAGTTCTTGTAGAGGGGTCCGAGCTTCTCTGGATTCACCTTAGTCATCGTTTCTCAGAGCAGGATCACAGGCCAGCTCCTTTCTCATTCCCTGAAGGATGGGCATCTCCTTTGTTTGCAGTTCTTTGCTGCTACAGAAAGTGCTGCCATCAGGATTTTGGTGTAAATGGGGCTTTATCTTTTCTAGTCTTCTTATACATTATGTATATTCGTCTCTCATTCTCTCTGGCTGTCCTCCATGCTTGGAAGGCTTTCCCTCCTCCATGCTGACCACTGACCTCCCTGGTTTCCTCTGAGTCCCCAGCTAACATCCCACCCTCTACAGGGAGCCTTCTTAATCCCAATGCCTTCTCTGTTTCCATTACCTCCAATTTATCCTGCGTATCCTTTTCCTTCTATACAGTTGTTTGCACGCTGTCTCCCGGATTGGATAGTGAGCTCCTTGAGGGCAGGGACTGTCTTTCCTCTTGATTTGTATCTGCAACTCATAGCATAGTGCCTGGCTCATGCTTAGTCAATGTTTATTGACTGACTGACTGATCTTGGAGTCTCTGCCTAGTGCTGGAATCTTTAGGTCAGTTATGGCAAACCTTTTAGAAAGTGTATGCTGTGTCCTTCTCCCGCCCCCCCCCCCCCCGCAACGAAGTGATGCCCCCCTTCCCCTTACCTCGGATGGGGGGAAGTGTTCCCATTGGACTCTGGGCAGAGGGATGGGGAGGGGTGGTGGAGAAGAGGAAGACGGCAGCTCTGCCCAAGTCCCTCTGCCTTTCTAGTAACTAACTCTAGCAGATGATAGTGCATGTGCCCACAGAGAGGGCTCTCCATACCCTCTTTGGCACATATGCCATCAGTTCTCCATCATGACTCTAGGTCAAAGTGTATGGACATTTTACTCATTTTATTTGCCCAGTTTCAAGTTACTTTCTAGAATGATGGTATATACTGATTTGCAGCTCCACCAACAATGTACCTCTGTGCCCCTCTGTTATCTAAGCTCTCTTCCAACATTGACTATTTCTATCTTTTGTCATTTCTGCCATTCTATATGTTGATGAGGGGCTAAGGGGAAAAAATTACAATTTTCAAAATGTTGAAAAATGTGGAGAATATTGAAATTGCCCCCAAACTAAGCTTACTTCTTAGCATACATGGGCTGATCAAATTGTGTCTTTAAGGCCTGGGGTGAAAGCCCAGAATGAGTCTTTTGTAGATAGTTTTATTTATTAATGTAAGCCTGAGTTAGTGGTTTTAAATGACAAGGATTTTTTAAACTCCACCCAAAAAAAAAAATCTATGAGATGAAACTTCAGGGTTGTTTTGATCAGTATCTTTCCAATGGTGATGTGGAGCTGCCTTTCTTATAGTTGTGAGTAGTTTGCATTTCTTCTGATGAGAGCTGTTTGTTCATGTCCTTTGACCACTTGTCTATTGGAAAATGGCCTTTGGTCATACATCTGTGTCTGTCAGTTTTTTTTGTATCTTGGATACCAAACCCTTATCTGAGAACTTTGGTACAAAGATTTTTTTTCTTTTCAATTGCCTCTTCTTAAACCAGGATGCATTAGTTTTCCTTCAGAAGTTTTTTCATGTCATACAATCTCTTTGTTTAATCTTTTCTAATTCTCTTACCTTTCTTTGGTTAAGAATACACTTCCCATCCATTTCTGTGAGACGTATACAATCCACTTCTTTCCCAATTTGTTGATGTTGTGATCTTGTTAGATCTATTTTGGATTTATGACAAGATATGGCATAAGATGTTGCTTATAGCCTAATTTTTGCCAGACTGCTTCCTGGTTTTTCAGCACTTTTTTCTTATCAAACCAGTTTCTTCCTAAGGAAATTGATTTTGAGTTTATCCAATGTTGAGCGATTGAGTCCTGTTCTGGATTCTCCCCTTGTCTACTTCTCTGTTTTTAAACCAACACCAAGTGTGAGCAGCTATTTTTTCTCAGCCAGCAGTGATTTGATAAGATGAGAAGTGAAGCTAGGTTTTTTTTTTACTTTCACTGCTGCTTTCACTGAACTGTCACCAGTTCCCCAGAATCTCCTGGTCACACTGATGTGGAAGTGATAGACATTTTTTGTGATAGACATTTATAGCCCGGCCTTTGTCTGGTTGGAAAAAGTTTCCAAAGTGTTCCTTGGGATCCAATTTGATTTTCTTTCTGATCTATTTAGGAGGTGATCTCTTACATGGAACCGTCCTAGTGAATAGCCCAATTTTTCTGGGGAGCCCCATGGAAATCTATAGCTCGGATCCCATCCAAATCATGATTGGTTTTCATTTCTACTCATGTTTGTCCCTTTTCCTAGGTCCAGAAACTACTCTGCATGTGTCCTGTTGATTTTCATGGGATTTTCCAATTAGACGAACGTCGGAGAGATGCGGTTATCGCTTTGGGTATTTTTCTTATCGAATCAAATCTGCAGGTATGGACTTACTTGCTTTCCTGTGATCATTTATCTGGTGATAAAGTATATTGCTCAGAGGGGAACTGATTTGTCACAAGGTTCAAGGAGACAGGTTAATCAAAAGAATTTAGCATCCAACGCATATTTTTGTGTGGTGGAACTTGAATCCAGTATCCATCATTTTTACTTTTCAATGGTAGATGTAGGTTTCTTTTAGCTACTCTAATTATTGATTTTATTTCAAACACTTTTTGCTCTTGTATTTCGGTATTTTATCTGAAAACCAAATGATATTTGGCTCTTTTATTTCCCAGCAGCCCTGAAGAAGTCTCAGGGAGAGGAAGCGTACCTAAATTAAAGGCCAATCATCAGTGTCTGAGTGAATGTTTGTCAGACTCTGTCATTAAGAGGACTTATAGGCCCAAATTATTGATATTTAAATTACTCTTCCCAAATGTTTGACTAATCAATGGGGACAGTTATTTGAATAAAAATGTCTCTAAAACATTAAAATTGAAGTTATAGACTATTTCCTATATCCTTTTCTATCCTCCTCATACTTCTTTCCCCTCTTCAGGTCCCTATCTCCTCTGTTCCCTTCTCTTTCAGCAGTGACCCCATTTTGTACTTCATGACCCCCTTACTTCCTTAGCTCTCCTCCCATTCTTAGTTGAGGAAGAGGTGGTTCTTTCCTGGTGCCTTCAGCTCCCCAGCCCTGGCCAGCTTGCCTCCTTCTGACTTAGAATCAGTGTAAAAATTTAAATTAATCTCAAATAATAACAATATTATTTTAGGAGATTTATTAATGATCATTAGAAATAAGGGAACAAAAGGGATACGGAACAAAACCACATGCCCATGGCTAGTCAGCCTATTCAAAACCCCTGCACTTACCACCACCATGCTTGTGACATCAAGCCAAAGAGAGAGATAGTAGGACCGCCCACTCAATTTATTCCCTATCTACAGGAATTATGTAATGACAGGAAGGCAGTGGGCTCCTGGGAAATGTAGTTCTTTTTTTAGGGTAACAGATTTTCAATTCTACATCAGCACTGTATATTGGTTCTCAGGTAGAAGAGTGGTAAGGGCCAGGCAATGGGGTTAAGTGACTTGCCCAGGGTCACACAGCTAGGAAGTGGCTGAGACCAGATTTGAACCTCTCATATCTAGGCCTGGCTTTCAATCCACTGAGCCTCCTGGCTGTATCTGACTCCTCTCTCATTGCCCCTCTCTTTTGGCTCTGCTTCCCAATGCCTAGGATGCTCTCCCCTCTCACCCTACCTCCCCAAATCTTGAGCTTTCCTCAGTGTTTAGTATGGGAGCCATGGCCTTCCCTTTGTCCTCACTGGTACTTGCACTCCCTCACATGCCTGAGTTAGGCTGAGCTCCTTGGTAGGCACCTGGTTCCCAGGGTAGGCCAGATGTCCCCAGAGGCTGGTGCTTGCACTGTGTTTGTGGATTGGACTTAGTGAGTCCCTGGGTTAGGATGAGGGCAGTCAGTGTGTGTGTGTGTGTTGGGGGGGGTTGGATCTACTGACTCCTTTTTCAGCAGGCATTTCCTTCTTTTTCAGCACAAGGATCACATCATCCCTTACCTTCTTCGCTTGCTGAAGGGTCTCCCCAAAGTGAATTGGATTGAGGAAAGTGCCGCGAGGAAAAGACGAGGTGGCATCCTGTTTATTTCCCTTTGAATGCAGTTGAGAAACACACAAAGGGATGTCCTCCTAGGGTCTTTCTCCTTAAACCCCTCTGAGATTTTATAGCCTAACCCCAAGCATGTAGAGTGCTCAGATTAGTGTGTGGCTACCACTCTTAGGCACATTGCCCCTCTTCCTGCTTGCTGCCCCAGTATGTCTTGGCCATGGCCTCCCATAAGGAAGGAACTTTTTTCATTTGCTCCCCTGGCATTTCCAGGATCTTAGTGGATGGATGGCCTTCCCTGTTGTAATTCTGTCCCATTCCTCTCAGAGTTGTCCTGTGATGCTGCATTTTGGGGTAGTGAGGTGGGGGGCCAGAAGATGGACCCTGAGTTCTCAAAGACCCTCCTGCAGGGTTGGAGCCCTGGCAACTTCTCCTGTGATGGAGATGATTTGAGCTTGGTTCTGGCAGCAGACTGAGGCTATACATAGCTCCTAGTTAGGAAACCAATAAGGTGGCTCTTTCGTTTGGATTTTCCTTTCAGAATCAAAGGTGGTGAGATAATTTTTTCTTAATTTATAGCTTCATTCGTTCATTTTTTATCTTGGTTTCCAGACAGTTTAAGGGAACTTTGAAGCCTTTGGTTGTTGCGCTGTGTTTCAGGATTATTTTAGAGGCCACGGTCATAGAGCTCTTGAGTTTCAAGGGGTCTCAGACCATGGAGCCCATCCCACTTACCCAGCTAGTAACTCAGCTAGTCTGTGTCTGAAGTGGGATTTGAACCCATGCCTTCTTTACTTCAGGCCCAGTACCCTCTCCCCTCTGAGACTAACAGCCTTCCCTGGGCAGTAGCTCCCTTGGGTCATTAGTTTTGGTGTCTTGACCCAGCTGGATCCTGGGGAATCTGATGTGTTCAAAACAGAGCTCTTCATTTCCTTTTGCCTCCTGTACTGTTTCTGTTGCTGTAGCACCAAGCTGATCATGGTCTCCAGTCTAAGTCACTGAATCCCAGGGTCTGAGAGTTGGAAGAGGCCTTCTCAACCACCATCTTGTCAACCCTGGGTGTTTGCATGAGTGGACAGGCAGCCTCTCTTCAAAGACCTGGAGCTTTTCACAGGCAGCCCTCCATGTTGGAACAGCTCTAATTATGAAGGCGTCAGGCCTCAGTGATCATCTCATCTGGGCTCTGCCTCACTGATTGCTCCCTGTTTGGCCAAGCTGAATGAGGTTGACTGATTCTTCTTCTAGTTCCCCTTCAGTTTTGTCTTTTTTTAGGCCCGAGGTTCCTACTTCCTTCAGCTAATATGATCTTGAGTCCCTTCATCATCCCAAATGTCCCATGACCCTTCTCTAGCTCATCTGTGTCCTGTACTTTTTGGTGTCCCAGATGAGTCCTGAGAAGGGCCCTCCTAGCCCCGGACACTGATCCTCTCTCAAAGTTACTAGGGAGAGAGTTGGCTTTTCAACATTCCCTAAGGACATCCCTCCTTGTTCAGCTCCTTGTTTTATAGATGAGGGAACTGAGGCCCAGAGCAGGGGAGACATTTCCTCAGGAAGCTAAGCTGGGATTCTCCTCCAGGTCCACTGATCTCAGATCCAGCCACTCTTCTCCAGCCCGTTCTGATGCTCACCTGAAGCTTTTCTTGCCCTTTCGTGATCTCAGCCTTGGGAGGGACTGCTTCTGTCCTCTGTGAGGTCACTTTGTTGTTGTTTTAAGGAACGTCCCATTTCCCTCATTACCTGGAGAGGGATGAGGTATTCTTCAACTGTCCCCCACTGTGTCCCCCTCGCCAGGCCTTCTGGGGGCAGGGACCTCGCTCCTTGCTTTAGCTCTCGAGGCTGGCTTCTTGGGGAGCTTTCAGCACGCCATAGTGAAGCCCTTTGGCTTCTCTAGCTCCGTGTCAATACGACCAATGTGATCCACCTTTGACTCAGCTCTCCTTGTCCTCAGCGGGAGACCATCTCCATTACCTCCTTTTTCTTTCCTCCTTCAGCTGGAGTCCTTGGGCTTCTCTAGACCCCCTTTTCAGCTTTAGGATCTGGCATTTCCAGAGTCATCCAGGTCCCGTGTTATCTGGTCTTTCCTCTCTCTCCCTGGTAGGGAGCATAAAGAGTTCAGGTTGGGCCTAGTGAGCTCAAGATACAAGACTGCCAGGACATCCACAGCTCAGGGTTTTATCTTGGCATTTGCAGCAGCCTGTTGGACGGAGTTGAGAGACCATCAGCCTACTACGTGGCCGGGAAGGCGATTGGGTGTTCTCAGTCTCTTAGGTCAACCAAGATTCTCTCCGACCTCTCTGCTTTCTTGCCGGAAAAGCTTCCTCTCTCTGCATGTGGTTCAGTCCTTCCATCCAGGTGGAATGGCCAGACACACTTGTTCTTTTTTCATCTGGCAGTCTGGGCTCTGAGCACCGTGATCTCTGGCCTCCCCAGGAGAGTCGACTGGCTTTAGCCAGTCCCTTATACATATCCCAGCTCCAGAGTTGGGCCGGGGTCCCTCCATTGGGAGAGCAGCTGCCACAGTCTTGGGCACATTTGACTTCAAGAGGCCTCCACTGTTTCTTTGACTAGCAGTGACCTACATGGGGGGAGTCATCGAGGCTCCAGTGGGGCTCTCTAGTCACTCAGTCCTGCCAGTCACTTCTGGGAGATGTGGGGCTTGTTGGAGCCTGGCCCCTGCTTGGTCGCATGATATTTATTCCTCTGGGAAGGTCCTGGCAATTTCCTGCACTGGAGGGGCAGGGCATGGAGGTGCCCTTGGTTCTCAGAGGCCGGGCCGGTCACACATGCTCTCCAGGACTGACCAAGCTGGCCACAGTCCTGTCCTGAACCCAGTGCCCAGCTCTGGCTGTTGGTGGTGGCCCCAGGCCTGTGTTGCTGTTGCCACTCATCCTGCTTCCTTTTATTCATGCTTCTGAAAGGACACCGTGTTTGAGAGCCCTTGTGCTGGGAGGCTCAAGGAGTTCATCCTCCCATCTGGGTCTCTGACAGCAGGTGGGCTGTTCAGGTTAAATTTCTGTCCTTCCTGAGTCCAACCCACTTTCGGGCCACTGGCACATTAGCACATTTCCCCAGAAACGTTCCCTCGGGGCCCTGGCCTGTCTGGCTCACAGCTTGGATTTGGGGGTCATGCTCGGCATGCTTGTGTCTCGTAGGCATTCTTCCTGTCGCAGAGAACTTCAGCTTCTGCCTGGTGACTCTCTTGTCAGATGTGGCCTATAGGGATTGTGCCCTGAAGACTGAGGTGAGATTTACTTACATTCTCGACCGTGCCAGGGGCCCGTTTCTGAGCCTTCTGCTGATCCAAGGCCCACATCCAAGAGCAGTCAGGCCTGAAGGTGACTCCTGGGGCACAAGTAGTTTGTAAGAAACCCAGCCCTAACGTTCTCCATCTTTCAGTTGGCAAAGGCTGACTCAACTCCTCCTCCATGCCAGGCTCCAGGGGCACCAAGGCAAGACACCCCCAGTGCCTGCCCACCAGGAGCACTGGCTGTTCTGTCCACTCTGGATGGAACCCCTTTGTCTCCGGTAATTTGGGGCAGGGTAACTGACCCAGTTCCGCACTCCCCTGCTTTATTTTTAGTTTCTTTTTTATCACCCTCCCCTTCTGTCTTAGAATCAATGCTGAGTATGTGTGCCAAGGCAGAAGAGCAGTAAGGGCTAAGCAGTGGGGGTCAGGTGTCAGGGTCACACAGCTAGGAAATGTCTGAGGCCACATTTGAACCCAAGACCTTTGGACTCCAGACCTGGTTCTCTAACCACTGAACCCCCCTAGCTGCCCCTACTGAACTGAATTCAACCTTTTCTTTGGCCCAGGGTTGTCACTGGGAGCATTTGTCTCTGTTCTGACCTTTAAATCCGTAATGCCTTTAAGATTGCCCAAGACCCCTCACCCTATGCACCTGCTTTTCATCATTTTGGAGGGATCCTGCCCCTTACCTTTGGCTGTGGTGTCTGCTTTAACCTCCCTCCCCTCCCAGCCTGCCCCAATTTGGCGACTTTCACTCTCTTGAAGGTTGGGTCAGTCAGATAAGCAGCCAGGGTGGGGGACTTTCTTTTGGGAGGAGAGGACAGGAATCTCACCGAGCTCCTGGGGCACCCACCCCTGTATCAACAAATGCTTGTTGCTCCTAACCTTTGGATTAAATTTGTCTGTTTTCTTGGCTCTTAGATTTTGGAGACAATTTTGCAGGTTTTGAATGTCCTTTTGGGGATGTGCCAGGCTTCAGAGAAACAGGAAAAGGGTACGTTTGTTGTTTCATCCAATGGTGATTACTGCTAAACTAGGCCCTGCATTCCTCTTTTCCTGAAGGTTACCATGGGGCCAGTTTTCCTCATAGCCACCAACTTTTGTTTTTTAGATTTAATTTGGTGTCAGCCTTTTTGTCCAGATATGCCCATCTCTTTTTTGGAAGGCCAGTCTGGGCTTCTTGTGGACAGACTCACTTCCAGGAGTGGCATGGCATTCTGGGACTTTTCTCGGTTACCTCACCGGCTGGTTTTAGCAAAACCCACCCTAAGGTGTAGGAAGCCTGCCATAGTGTCATTTGGGGCACATTGGGCTTTCATGGAGCAGACTGGTGGCACTGGGTGAGAAGTGCTTATCTGTGATGCCTGGTCAGGCATCTCTCCCCAAGAGGGCCAGCCAGCATGAGCCAGGGTAGCAGTGGGGGCCCAAAGACCACCAGATCTACTTCAGCCCTTTCGCATGCTTGGCTCAAGTGTCCGGGGGCATACACTGCCATAGCCTCCAGACTTGTCGTGAGGACAGTGTCTCACCATCATCCAGTGCCAGATAACAGGAAGCTTTCGGAGTTCTGGTGTGGGTTCCTGCATTGCCTTAGAGGGAGCCCAGCCCTCCTCAGTGCCCATCCTAAGAAATGATAAGAAAATCCCCCAGGGTCAATCCAGGAGGTCAAGTGGGCCTACCTCAAATCTTCCCTGAGGGTCTTGGATTGTCCCTTACCAAGGCCCAACACAGCCCATTCACCATGTAGTAGCTGGGACTTGTCAGCTGTCCTGGTGCTTGGACATAGGGTCTGAAGCAGAATTTGAACCAGAGCCCCGGTTTATATTCCTTTGGCTAGGTTCGTACTGTTAGTGTGAGCTCTTGTGTCTGGGCTGTGAGCTGAACTTGACCACTTTGAAGGGAGCAGCTCCTGCCCAGCCATCAATCACATCGAGTCTGGCCTCCTTCTGAGCTCCCTGAAATGCCACAACCTGCCCCCAGAAGACCTCGCCCCATCATGGGAGGTTCTCCCTGCCCAAGCTGATTCTGTGCCCATTTTATAGAGATTTTGTATCTGGTTCCCTTCTCCTTGGAATGAATGAGGACTGGGTCATTCCCTTTGCCCTGCCCCCAGCACAGACCCCAGGGCCTGGCATTGGGTGTCTCTGTTTCATCTCTCGGCTTTCTTTCTTCTAGAGTCCTTGTGCAAGTACACTGTACCCTGCCTGCTTGGCATCGCTCGGGCCTTTGGGCGCTACAGCCTCACTGAGGAGCCCCTCCTTTCGAAGCTCTTCCCTCAGATCCCTCCACACTCTCTGAAGGTCCCAGAGGAACTGGAGGGCATTCGAAGGCGCTCCTTCAATGACTTTCGCTCCATCCTGCCCAGCAATTTATTGACTGTTTGTCAAGAAGGCTCCTTGAAGAGAAAAACCAGTAGTGTTTCCAGCATCTCCCAGGTGGGCCTGGGCCATGGGGATCCCCTTGCCATCATGACTAAGTAGGGCAGGGAGACCCGAGCATTGGGACAGGTTCCCAATATTTTTGAGGCCTCGAGGGCACTCTCTCTCCTTCAGATGTGTAACGCCTGACCACTCAGCCAGTCACACGTCCATCCCAATGCCTTAGACTTCTGGACAAGATGGGCCACTGTAAGAGTTAAAATTTAAAAAGTTGGATAAGAGTGTGGTCACCAGAAATTATTACTCAAGTCAGAATGACTTTATAGCAATTTATTTATAAACTAGAGGGAAAGAGTGAAAGTAAGGAAATGAGAGAGAATAGATATTTACACCTTGGCAACAAAAGTCACTATAGCTTGGGCTTGGGCAGTAGGAAATGTTTCCAGCCATCTGGTCAGTTGATCCACTATGACTAGACAAAATTTATATTGTCCAGCTTTAGGGGTAGTGATAAAAATCTCTTTCCCTTCCATTCCCAAATTACTGTAATTTATAAATTGGTTATGTTTACATGATCTATTGGGGAAACTAGTCTCCCAAAGGATCCCAGGGGGAAATTGTGTATCTGTTAACCTAAAAACTATGACCCCCAGCAAAACGACAATTCCCAGCACCCTACTCACTTCCTGTCATTATATGCTGATGTAGAGAAGACATAAATTGAGTGTAGTTTTGTCATTGTAAACCTTAAAATTTCTTAGACTTGTGAATGTTGGAAATTTCACCATTGGAATGTGAACCCCATTGGCAAGGGAGGGGTTCACATTCCAATGGTGAAATTTCCAACATTCACAAGTTTAAGAAATTTTAAGGTTTACACTCTCACTCTCCTTCCTATCACAGCTTTGGTAGAGCGGGGATTTTTGAGCAGGTAGAAAAACTTAAGTTACATGGTTCTATTTTGTCAGATAATAAACTTTATAAAAATAATACTTGAAGTATTGGACCTTAATTTTAAATCTTACTGAAGGTTCATCGGTCGGCTCCTGTGAGCCTGGGCTCTTCCTCAGAGGGAACCCTCCTCCCAAAACTCACATAGTCAGGGATCCTTCAAGGGTTGTGCCTCAGTTTTCTGTTTCTTCTTTCAGGTGAGCCCTGAGCGAGGTCCTCAGCCCCCCAGCTCTCCAGCAGGATCCATCTTCCATCCCTTGGATGGTAGGAGCATTTCTTTGGCCCAAGTGTGGCTGTGTTGGAGGGTGGGCAGAGGAATTTTCACAGCCAGGTCCTTGGCGTCCAAGGAAGAGGCTGAACTCCAGGGGCTCCTAGGGTTGAGTGTGCATTGGGACAATGGAAGTAACCCCAAGGAGTTGCCAGAAAGTGCTTTATTGCCATGGGAGAGCATCGAGTGAGGAGGGATGGCTTTGTGCTCTGAGATCCCAAAGTTGCAAGAATGGAAGGAAGCAGTTTGTCTCCTGCCCCATTCTGGGGGAGCTCTCTTGCTTGCCCTGCCTGCCTACAATGAGGGGCTTTATTTCCCCCAGTGACGACACTGCTCCCTAGAATCATAGAAATTGAGACTTCGCTCTCCATCGCAGGAATCCTCTTTCTCTGATGTCCTGAGCAAGCAGCCAGCCTCTTTCTGTTTATATGCCTCCATGTCAGGGAGCTCACTGCCTAAGAAAGGATTTGGGGCTATTTCTGGGAGAATCCAAATTGTTAAGGATTTGTGACTGTCAGGCTCTAGTCTCATCAGAACCAGTCCTCCTGTCCTGGGATCCTGCTTCTCCCCTTTGGAGCTAGTCCACCCCTTGTTGGCCAGCCCATGTCCATTAGGTCATTGGCAGCTTGGCACTTGGGGCTCCCATTTTCTTCCAGCCCTTCCTTGGCTGTCTGGTTCTGGAGTGATTTAGAGATGTCCGAAGTGCCTGCTATTGTGCTTTGTATAATGAGACTGTAGGCAGAGCTGAGAGTTAAGATCCGACCCACTTCCCTCATTGGACAGAGAAGGAAACTGAAGCACTATCTCAGGGAGGGATTTCCTTCAATCACATAGTAAGAGAGGCAAGATTTGAATCCTGCCTTCTGACTCCAGATTCATTGCTCTTTCCCTTGCCACGCTCAGATGTCTTCCAGCTTCCCCTATAGTGAAAAAGTTTTTTGGCTCATAGACTGCTGCTGCTTTTTTCCTTTTCTCAGCCCTGCACAGAGGAAGCACTTGATAAAAGTTTGGTGAACAGAATAACTCCCAAGTGGTTGGGAGAATAACTCCCAAGGCAAGGCTGCCTCCCTCTTGAACAAGCTGCATCTTGGCATTCATTTCCTTGGATCCCGCTCACTACCCTGTGTCTCGGCCCTATCTGCCCCTAAGACTTCCTTCCAAGTCAATGCCGGGTGTCAGTGGTTGGTGCCTTGCTGTGAGCTTGGCCCTCCTTTCCCTGTCTTGTTTCAGTCAGGAGCTCCTGGCCACGTTTGTCTTGACAGTTCTCCAGCCATCCCTTTTGTGGTCCTTGTAGCATTTTCAGAGAATCAGCATCGGGCCAGTATAGCCTGCTCCCTTCCCTTCTCTGACAGGACGTTTGTCGCCCAGGTTGGTGGCAGCTCTCCTTTCTGCCATGATTGTTCACATATCATGCACTCGTTCAGGTGTCACAACTGCCTTTCTTCTGCACCCAGAGTTTGGGGATGGGGGGATTCAGCCAGGCTGCTTGATGTGAATTCATCAAGCAGTGAAAGGATCTTTTATTTTTTTTACTGTAAAAAGATTTTTTTAATTTTTAAATTTATTCATTTATCAAATTAATTTAGACTATTTTCCCATGGTTACAAGATTCATGTTCTTTCCCTCCCTTCCTCCCATAGTCAGTGCTCAGTTCCACTGGGTTTTACTTGTATCATTGATCAAGACCTATTTCCATATTATTAATATTTGAAATAGAGAGACTGTTTAGAGTCTACATCCCTAATCGTATCCCTTTCGAGCTATGTGATCAAGGAAATGTCTTTCTTTTGTGTTTCCGCTCCCACAGTTCTTCCTCTGGATGTGGATAGTGTTCTTTCTCCTAAGTCCCTCAGAAATGTCCTGGGTCACAGCATCGCTGCTAGTAGAGAAGTCCATTATATTCGATCGTACCACAATGTGTCAGTCTCTGTGTACAAGGTTCTCCTGGTTCTGCTCCTCTCTCTCTGCATCAATTCCTGGAGGTTGTTCCAGTTCACATGGAATTCCTCCAGTTCATCATTCCTTTTAGCATAATAGTATTCTGTCACCATCAGATATCACATATGGTTCAGCCATTCCCCAATCGATGGACATCACCTTATTTTCAAATTTTTTGCCACTACAATGAGCACAGCTATGAATATTTTTGTGCACATATTTTTCCCTATTATCTTTTTGGGGTACAAACCCAGCAGTGGTATGGCTGGATCAAGGGGCAAGCAGTTTTTTAAAGCTCTTTGGGCATAGTTCCAAATTGCCAAAGTGATCTTTTAGCACCTCCTTTCCTGGGATCCTTGATCTGCTCCTCCTGGGAGGTCCCAGGCGCTGGCCTGGACCGTCCCTCTCTCCCATTCTCTGCTGCTTCATTGGGTGATCTCATCAGCTTCATGAATTCAGCACCCTCTTTGTGCAGGTGATGCTCAACTCTCTATACCTAGCTTCCTTCCATCCTGCATCTCTAGCTGCCTGGGCGGCAGTTTGATGTGGGCAGAGGAATTAAGAGCTTGTCTATGGAGCCAGTGGCTTAGGTTGACTTGGTGCCAAGTGGAAAAGTTCTGTTGTAAGAGAATATAGTAGTAGAGTGGCCTGGAACAGAAAAGGCCAGTAAGGGAGGGAAGGAGAATGAGGTGGGGGATGGCTTCTCAGGAACACTTTTGATCTAGACTAGTTACCAAGGAAGGGCTCATTTGTTTGGGCAGCTTTTGCCCCGCCTTTCCCAGGGAACAGACATCACTTCAAATAAGGGTTTGACTAAATATATGAGAATTCTAAGATAATACTGTGGTTGCTAGTTTTAAAATATCATAGTTCAAGTCAAATTGACTTTTAGTAGTTTTTATTTATAAAAAAGGTGGGAGGAGTGAAAGTAGAGAAATATAAAAGAGGGTGAAGATGATTATCCTATCACCCTAAATGTTGCTCTGGTCTCCGGGTCAGCCCAAGAGGGCTTGTTAATCCTTAGCTGGAGGACCCAATGAATTAAACAGTTTCCATCCATGTGGCCTCCTCCAAGAGGAGAAGGCTTCTCCAGAACTAATCTCTCCAGAAGCCAGGAAAGGAGGATCAGCTTGTCGCTTACCTAAGTGAAGCTCCAAAGAAAAAGACCCAGGAGCAGTCTTGTCAGAAGCAGTCCAAGAGCCAGAGTCCCATGATGAAGTCCCAAGTCATAGCTCTAAGTCATAGTTCCAGTTCAAGGTCCTCCAAACCCAAGGTTCAGGCCAAACACCCTCTTAGACAGGAAGTTCAGGACTTTTATAGTCCTTTTTCCACGTCCCTTCCTGTCCCTTCCTCCACTTTACGGGAGCCAATTACAGTCTTTATATTTGCTTAACACTTCCCAGGGGGTGGTCAGTCGACTTCTGGAGTTGTTACCCACTTAAGTAAGTGGCTTGGGGACCTCCCCTACTTAGTGTTAAGTAGGGGTGTTTTCAGTTTTTGTTGATTAATTAAAAAATAGGCAAGTGGAGAGCTAATCCTATCTTCACAGTTCACTCCGGGGTGGGGTGGGGGAGGATCAACATACATGGGATGGTAGTGATATGTAAAACTCCCTTGGCAACTTCCTGTCAAACTTTGCTCTTTTCTGCACAGGCTCTAAGAGAGGCAGTGAATGTGGAAACTGAGCTTCGTTTGAACCTAGAACTGGGAATGGGAACCCCTTACCCCAGGACTTAAGTTATGTGACGGGATGAGTTTTCTCATCATTGTGGGTCCAAGCAATTCATAGGTCTCATCTCAAATGGGACCCCATCCTAATCCGCTAGTTCTTGTTTCCATTTTCTTCAGACTGGCCACAGCCACTTGGCAGGGTTTGTGGAGCTCTTCAGCCCACATCAATCTGAGCTGAATGTCTGAGAGATGCATGGCCTTCAGCTTCCCAGGGCCTTCCCCTCTCCTTGATGTCCCTCTTCTCATCTAAGGCACCCCCCCCCCTTGGAGGCCCCCCACTGTCACAGCTGCGTGCATCAGTTGCCCTAGCCTGTGAATTCTGTCTTCAAAACCTCTCTCTGAGAAGGCCCTTTTTTTCTGGGCACTTGTCCCTCCTTGCTGTGGACAATCCTCACCTCCTGCCTGAGTAGCCTTCTTGTAGCCTCCCTGACTCATCTTTCCTCTCTTCTCCATCCTCCACTCAGCTGCCAAATTGACCATCCCAAAGTGTGGGTGTGTATCCCTGTATCTCTGCTCTGCCCCCTGCAGTGGCTTCCTGCTACCTTCAGGGTCAATTTTAAAATCCTATTTGACTTTCAAAGGCCTCCTCCTTCTCCAGGCTTCTCACACCTTCCTGTCCTGTGTAGTAGTCCATGACGCTGACCTCTTTGCTGCTCTTCAGAGAAGCCACTTCCTCCCCTGGCTCCTGTGTTTCCACTGGATGTACCCCTGTCTGGAATTTGCCCCCTTTTATCAGTGTCTCTTCATCTGCCTTCCTTCTCCCCCTTGTGCTAGTCATGCCTTCCTTCTAGTTGTTATCCCTCCTGTGACTTCTCAGCCTGGAATGTCTCTCGGCCTACTTGGCCCCTTCTCTTATTCCTCCCTGAGCTTCCCGTTGGAGGCAGGCCTCTGTGTCATTTCCCTCGACCTCCCTTGTATTTTGGTTTGTCTATAGTGTTGTTGGGTTGTTTCCCCATCAGACTATGAGCTCCCTGAGAGCAGGGACAGGTGTTTTTGGCTTGCCTTTCTTTGTATGTCCCATACTTAATATAGTGCCTGGCCCATGGGAGGTGTCTACTAACGGCCTGGCATTCCCTGGGCCTTGCTCCAGAAACAGTCACTGCCCATCCCTCCTGGCTGCTGTTCATTGGGGCTTGCCTCTGTTTTCCTCCTGCAGGTTCTTTGCTTTCTGAGGGCCATTGCTTGGAGCCGCACTACTACTTCCACATGGTTGCCTCCAGCTTCTTTGTGGCACCACTCATTCCTGGCATCACCTGTGCCGAGTACAACATTCCACTGGAAATGCTCCGTGACCTCCTCAACTTGGTAAGTTGTGGTGCTGCCAGGGACCCTGTGAATCCCTTCCACGGGGAGCCCATGCACTATCCTCAGCCTTCTTGGCAGGGCTTGTGCACTCTTGGGCCAGTGCCCACTCCTTCACCTTAGAAATGTGCCACACCAATTCACAGGTAAACTAGAGCAGAATCTGCTGGCTCACATTGGCAGAACAGGAGTCAGGATCTTAGTGTCTGAGGTCTGAGGCTTGAACCAAGCACTTGCCTTCTCCTCCTTCTCCTCCTCCTCCTGACATCCCCCCCTCTGACTGGTGTGAGGGGAAAAAAAGGGTTTATTTTTAAAAGGGTTGAACTGGAATATTTAAGAATATGGTTGCCAGGAATTTAATTAATTCCAAGGAGATTTATTTACAATTTATTTACAAATTGTAGAAAGAGTAAAGTAAGAAATCAGACAGAGAATAAGGTAGGATATCTAGCCTAAACACTAAGTAATTTATCTCCAGCCCCCTGCCTCAACCCAGACAGGGAGTTTAGTCCTCAGTCAGATAGGCCTTGGCCCTTGTAGCCCAGGACCTGGGGAAGTCTTCTCAGAAAAATCCAACAATTAAGAGTCAGCTTTTCACTCACCATGTGTCAGTCTAAGGAACAGGGTCTCAGGTCCAGTCAGCAGATCCTTCTGCCCTTCTTCACCAGCCTCACCTCGAAAGCATGAAGAATTTAATTCCTTCAAGAAGTTGTCACTCCCTTTTAAAGACATTTTCTCTTGTGTCACTTCCTGTTTCTTCCCCTAATTTTACATCTACCAATCACAGTTGACGCTCTGCTCTAGGACTGCCCAGAATGCAGTCAGTTGATTCTGATTCGTCACTCACTATTGCACATGTGGGTCACAGACCTCCCACTCAATGATTAAGTGGGATGTTTACACTTTTGGGGATTAGATCTAAAAATGGGCAGATCTCCATACTCAACTTTATATGTAGGGTGTTCTAATAATAGTCAGGGGTTGCAATTTAATCTTCACAATTAGGGGAGAGTTAATTAATTTCATTGTTATAAACAGGGAAGAGTTAAATTTAATCTTCACACTGAGAGGGGCACCATCATACCCCTTCTCCCCCATCCATGCTCATAACTTTGGGAGTGTCTTGATTCTTCCTTCTGCAGTAGTCACCCTCCCTTGGCCTCTCCATTCTACTCCCCACTTGTCTCTCCTGTCAGGCCATCCGCAGGCATTTACTAAGGACCTTCTTTGTACCTGGCACCTGGCTTACCTGTGGCAGAAACAGCTCCTTCCTGTAATGAGCTCAATCTAAGTGGAAGAAACCATGCAAAAAGGAACTCAATTGGGGGACATGTTCAGGGGATCCCATATCGGGCGCTCACCCTCTCCCTGACTATGGTCTCTGCATAGACCTTCCTCTTGTCTCTCCCCAGCCCAGGTTGTCTTTCCTGTCCAGCCGGGCCAGCCCTTCTGCCATATGACTGGTGATTTTGTCCTGCTCACAGTCCTTGAGGGTCTCTTTCTTACTTTAAGTTCCTTCTTTGCCTGGCATTCAGGGCCTTCCCTTTCTCTTACTCCCTTTCAGGGCCTTGATGCTTTAGACTCATTGGACAACTCTGGCCTGCCCTTTCTCTTTTCTCCTAGAAGATGGGCACTCCCAACGAGCATGGCGAGGCCTGCCTGGCCTCTTAATATATGTGCCAGTGTCATTGAACCCTCCCACAGAACTCTGTCTTGGTGCCAGTCTTTCCCTCAGTTCCCATATCCTGCCTCTCTCTGTGCCAGTGAACCCTCTGGGCATTCTTGTCCATCAGAATGAGCTGCAGTATCATGCTTCCCTCCATGATCAGCTGCCCAATGGACTCTGCATGGGGGAATCAGACAGATGAACTACACTTAAAGATGAGGAAGAACTTTCCTTTAGGCCATTGTCAGAGATCACATCATGGCTGACTGGAACAGGCTCCTAACTGTAGCCCCTGTGACAGTGGGCAGGCACTGTGCAGCATCATCCCCCTAGGGTGACTATCTCCCTTTGGAGGCTTCCAGGTGACGGAGCCTGGGACAGAACAGTGAGGAAGGAGATGAAAGACAGACCTCTTGGAGATCCCTTTATTGTGCTTGCTGGCCTCTGCCTGGCCCTTCCAGATGTTCACAAGGAAATCAGTGGCCCTTTGTCCTGGGCCGGAGACATTGGAGCAGATTTTCCCAAGAGTCTGCTAATGCTAAAGTAGCTATATTTTGTTCACATACCACAGTTTGTTCAGCCATTTCCCAATTGAAGGACATCCCTTTAGTTTCCAATTCTTTGCCACCACAAAAAGAGCAGCTATAAATATTTTTATACAAACAGGTCCATCCCCCTTTTTAAAAATCTCTTTAAGATGCAAACCCAGTAGTGATATTGCTAAATCAAAGGGCAGACATTCTTTTAAAGTCCTTTGGGACTTTCCAAATTGCCCTCCAGAATGGCTGGATTAATCCACAATTCCACCAACAATGCATTAGTATTCCAATTTTGCCACAACCTCTACAACATTTATTATTTTCCTTTGCTGCCATTTTGGCCAGTTTGCTAGTGTAAGGTGGTACCTCAGAGTTGTTTTCATTTGCATTTCTCTAATCAGGAGGGATTTAGAACACTTTTTCATGTGCTTATTGATAGTTTTGATTTCTTCATCTGAAAACTGCCTATTCATATCCTTTGACCATTTATCAATTAGGGAATGACTTGTATTCTTATAAATTTGACTTAGTTCTTTGTGTATTTTAGAAATTAGAGGGCCGTAGCTGGGTAGTTCAGTGGATTGAGAGCCAGGCCTAGAGACGGTAGGCCCTAGGTTCAAATCTGACCTTGGACACATCCCAGCTGTGTGACCCTGGGCAAGTCACTTGACCCCCATTACCTAGCCCTTACCACTTTTCTGCCTTGGATTCAATACATAGTATTGATTCTAAGACAGAAGGTAAGGGTTAAAAAAAAAAACGAAATTAGACCTTTATCAGAGAAATTTGTTATAAAATTTCCCCCCCAGTTTGTTGCTTCTCATCTAATCTTGGTTGCATTGGTTTTGTTTGTACAGAACCATTTTAATTTAATATAATCAAAATGATGGACATGCCTAATAAATGCTTGTGGCCTCTTTAAAAAATGATTTAAAAAGCAAGATTTTGCCAAGGGACACAGTAATTAATTGGCCTTTTCTTGTGGCCCAGAAGGGCTGCAGGCTGTGTAGGAAATGAACATTCCCCTACTGAGGAGATCCTGGATTTATGGAAGCATGCAGTCATTCTAGAATAATAGGCCATAATGAGTTGTTGAGAGAAAACAGATATTGACTGCCCCAGTACTAACCCTCCTCAGGTGATGATCATCCTCTGAAACCTCTGTAAAGATTAAAATTAATATTCAACACTCTAAGTATTATTTTAATACTATTTATTAAACCCCACTTAGAGCAGAGAGAAATTAAAAACAAACAGAGAAATTAAAAAAACAAAACAAAACAGAGAAAAGCCAAAAAGCTGCTCCCTTCTTGCCGTTGATACCAGCCCAAGAGACCAAGTGGGTGGAAACGGAAATTCAAAGCTCCATCCCCCTAAAGACATGCACAAATAGGAAAAGGAAAAGAGGATTGTGGGAAATGTAGTCTCTAGGGTTCAAGATTCTCAATCAGTATAACCCCA
Source organism: Monodelphis domestica (assembly GCF_027887165.1). Classification (NCBI taxonomy): domain Eukaryota; kingdom Metazoa; phylum Chordata; class Mammalia; order Didelphimorphia; family Didelphidae; genus Monodelphis; species Monodelphis domestica. Next base: position 14,400,712 of record NC_077229.1, on the reverse strand, counting down.
CCCACCCCCATCCCTTGGGAAACCAGTCTCCCCAATGGATCATAAAAACATAACTAACTTATAACTTGAATTAGAGATATATGCAAATATTACAATTTTTAAAGGGAAATTACAATAATTTGGGGATAAGAGGAAAATAAAAGGGAAAAGGAACAAAACCAATAATAGGTGTATTGACAAAAAGCCAATTGGGGACAGTCTTGATTTGGCATAAGAGTGTACATTCAAAACAAAAGCATTTCAACCCCCCCAAAGTTCAAATTCCCCATATCTCAAAGTTCAATCTGGATCTTCTGATAGTGTGTGTGATCTCTGCAGGCATCTTCAGGGCACTTTCTAGATTCTGGGAGGTAGTCTCTTGTTCTAAATTTGGCTCAAATTCAAGTCAAAGTTCACAACACTAACATAGTCCCCCCTGAGGAAAATAATAATACATTCCCCCCTGAGGAGGATACAGGGATGTATATAGGAATTACACAGGGATACATGATCGAGTCGTAAGGCATATGAATCAAGTATCAAAAAACATCAAGGAATCAAAGAAATTAAAATTTAAAAAAATAACTTCTGGGTCATAAAAAAATATAAAACGAAAACTTGAAGAAAGAAAAAATTATGGGAAGGAGAAAAAAATAAAAGAAAAAAATATCACAACTCACAACAGGTTCTTGTAGTGATCCATGTCCCATAAGCGTACAACAACAATTAGTCACTAACCCAATTTAGTAGTCTGAACTGCAGTAGGTTGTCACATCATGAATGAAAATAGAAAAAGAGACTAGATCTTGAGACAAATGGGAAATTAAATTTTCTGGTTCAACCCTTTTCTTTGTTTTTGAGGCTTAATGGAGCCAGAGCAATTGATGTTAAAAAAAAAAGATTTTCAATACTACTGACATATGTTTCAGAGGCAAAAAATGAGAAAAGAAGGGGAAAAAAATAAAATACTGTACGACACATGTAGGAAGAAAACAAAATATTAAAATTATGTATATTTCACAATTACTGAGGTAAAGTATAGGGACTAGTTTTAAAAAAATAAGATTCATTTCCTCTTTAACTTACCATGATCTACAGTGTGAGTGCAAATAAGGCAGATAACACAATGTGAGTGCAAACAAGGTAGATAAAGCAATAATACATTCAAGAGAATTTAAAAAAAAATTAGCAAAGGCACAAAATGTTACACCTCCTTGCCTCTCCAAGGGTTCTATGCATGTTTATATCCTGAAGGTTATTAAACTCACATATGCGCACAAGCAGAAATAATCTAGCATGTTTGGGAGAATGAGTCTAATCTTGGCATTTGATTTCTTGTTCCCCAGGCAACAAGAAATAAGGGAGGAGGGTGGGAGTCATTGAAGGAAGAGACCCCGATTTTCTGACTACTGCCAGGGACTCCTCCTGAGTTGGCCCAGACTCTGTCTCTTCTCCTTAGTCTCTGAAGCACCTCATGCCATCTCTTCTTTGGGCTGGAAGCCATCTTGCTATCCTCTTGTCTGGTGAGGGCATTGCTGGATAGCTCCAATCTCCTTTTCCATGGGCCCTTGTTTTGACCCAAATTGAAATTTCTTCATGATCAAACCGTCTCAGGAGAAAATGAGGAGAGAGAGAGAGAGAGAGAGGGTTTAGGGAGTGTGGGAGTGTGTGTTTGCCTTAGTTTTCATCTAAGTCCATTTGTTGGCCATCATTCATAAAGCTTGGACCCTGTGGTAGTACTCTTGTGAGTAGGAAGGAGAACCAGGGAAGTAAAGACTTACAGAAAACCAAGCAAGAACATTTGTCCTCAAGCCTCCGTGGCTAGAGAGCTCTTGAAGAAGAAGCAGGAGTGGGGGACCTGGGGTGGGGAATATGTGCCCCACAATGGGTGCTGCCCAGCATCAAGGGCTATTCCCCTGGGGTGTGGAGAACCATGACAGCAGGTGGGCTTCTTCCCAGGAGGCCCTTCTAGCTCCTCTCACATCTCCAGGGGCCAGTCACCACTGGGAGTTGCTTCAGGGCCAGGAGGTGCAGTGCTGGGCCACGTTCTCCTGGGCCTCCTGAAATATTTTTGTTTGTTTGTGTTTTGTGATCCTGGAATCAGACTGAGCTCTGCTCCACGATGCTCCCAGGGGCTATTTCTAGCCAACTGGTGCCATCCACACACTGGCCTCCTGAGATTCCTGTGCCCTTGGTTTTTTTGACCATTTCTTTGGTTTGTTTCTTCGGTAGGTGAAGAAGATTGTAGAGGAGCCTTTTCTCAAATCCTTGGATGCGATTGTGGCTAATGTCACAGAGGTAGGTTACGGAGCAGGTTATTGGGAGCTAAAGGGGCACCAGTTGGGTTAAAACTCATGTAAGTTCAACATCAGGAGGAGCCTTAGGACAGTGTGAGGGCTGAGAGGGACCTTGGAATATTAGATTCCTGGCTCAGCAGACAGAGTCCTGGTCTAGAGACAGGAGGTCCTGGGTTCCAGTCTGCCCTCAGACACTTCCTAACTGTGACCCCTAACAAGTCTATTGCCTGGCCCTTATTGCTCTTCTCCCTTGGAACCAATCATGGTACTGATTCTAAGATGGAAGGGAAGGGTTTAAAAAAGGGGGTGGGGAGCATTCTGCAGATCCTGAAAGTCCATTTAGATCTAGCCCTATTTTTGCAGCTTGAGAACTTGGGATCCCCTCGGGTACAGTGACTTGTCCAAGGTCACACGCTAAATTAGGGGGAGAGTTCTAACAATTAAAAAGAACTGACCTAGCCTCCTGTTTTTTTTTCTGCTGCCTCTTCCTTGCTTTCCCACTGGCCTCTGGTCGACAGGAGGGTCAGAAGGGATGGTTTTTTCCACCCTTTGAAGTTGTCGTCAGTATGGAGAGAAGGATACTGGCTGGAGGGGATTTTTGTTTCCCTTAAAGAGCATTGAGCATGACTTGTTTGCTCCTTTTGTCTTAGCTAATGGGTGATGACAGCAGGGTCGCTCATAGAAGGAACCAGTTAAGTGATTCCTGTAAGAACCAGGGAAGTACTCACACTGTGCCAGGTTCTGGGATCCCTTGACAAGGCTCGTGAGGTTCTGTGGGGGCGACTTGAGTCAGCACAAAGTCTGAGGACGGGGGAAGGCATTGGCAGCTGGCAGCAAGGTGGGGGAGGGTGGGGTTCCTTGGGTGATTCTTCTGCAGCTCCTGGACCGATCGGGATGGGCCCCCAGAGCCCTTTCTTGTTTCTCATAGAAGCTTCTCGTGGTTAGGCTTGGTCTCTCTGTGCCTGGCCTATGGCGGGAGAGGGCTGGGGACATGCTTGTTGGGCAGCAGAGTGCTTGAAAGCATCAGCGAGCCTCAGGTTGAGGCCTGACCCAGCCAGTAGCTCCGGTGTCAGGGACAGGGCTCAGATGGAGCCCGGTGCTCCTCTCCACCGAGACGATGGGGCAGGATGTCTGAGGGTCGGCGTACAACGGGTCTGGCGAGGTCCGGGGGAGGAAAAGGAAAGGCAGACTGGGGTGCTTGGATGACATTGCGGAGGAAGACGCAGGGATGGACGACAAGGGCCTGGCCACGTGCTGGGGCGGCAAGTCGCCTCCGTTGGCTCGGGTCGATCCCCTGCCGGTGTGTGGTGCTAGGGAGGCCAGACCCAGGGGTCAGAGCAGGAGGAGAGGAGGGCCTGCTCCCTTCCCTTCCTAATCCCGGTGTCTTCTTGCAGGCCAACCCCAACATCGATGTGTACTATTCCACCTTTAGCGATACCCTCTACGTCACCGTCTTCAAGATGCTCAGAGACACCCTGTACCACATAAAAGGTGGGGAGCACCTGCCTTCTCAGCTAGTTGGGGCTGGGGGGGGCGTGGAGTACGGGGTTGCCTTTCAGGACTGGCACAGTCGATAACCGGCTGCTGCCAAGATCCTTGGCTCTGGGCCAGAAGGGTGCCCTAGAGCACGTGCAGACAGTGCGGGCTCAGGCCTCAGTGGTCAGGAGCCCAGTTTATTTCCTCCAACGTGGCCAGGCTGGCTTCACTGAGCCTTTGCTCAATGACTCCCATGTCTACTGGTTCTGCCCTTGCCATCCCATAACCTTGCTAGGATGACTTCTTAGGTGCCAGGAGGCTCCTCTGCTTTTCCTCAGAGCCAGGGGGCACAGTTAAAGCTCCAGGGGCTGGTGAGCTGTGAGGGCATGGACCCAGGCCTTTGGCTTCCCCTTCCCTTCTCCCATTCCACCCCCCACCCCCGTGCTTCCCCCAGTGCCCTGCCCTGGGGGTCTCGCCCTGGCATGGTCTCTTCAGGAGTGTTGCTAAGAGCACCCTGTACTTGATGAGGGCTTTTGTGTCCTGAGCTTAGACCTTCCAGGCTTCCTCGGATGGCAGGGGGTGACCTTCGGCTTTGTGCTCTGCTGGAGGTCCTGGGAAGGCCGGGCTGGGCCCAGAGATGCTGCTCATGACACCTTCGTCCAACCCCCAACATCCTTTCTGCTCTCTGCCTGGTCTAGACTGCAGAGCCCAGGCTTGCCAGTGGTGAGGGCCTTGGGGACAGCCAGCCCAGGCCCAAACTGGTGCCTGTCTGTGAGCAAGAGCAGCCCCTGCTGGGTGGCCCGAAGGCTTTGGAGCCATAGCTGGCTGTCCAGATGGCTGACATTTCAGCAGACAGAGATGGGAGGGAGCAGTGGGCATTCCTGGGGGAGTGGGTTGGTCCCTGTGCCGTAGCAGAGATCTGGAAGGAGCCCCACAGTCTGCCTGTGGAGACGTCTGGCCCTGAGGGCCCCTGGGATCCTCCCTCTCTTTTCTGCGCCATCTTTTTGGGGGGTCTGGGGTCTCCACACTTGAGATCAGCTTAGAGGACTGTGAATCTGCGGTGCCCTCAGCTGCCAGCCCTGGATTTCTGAGCTCACTGACTGTTGTTTCCAGAAGGGGACCAAAGAGTCCCTAACCCAGGCGTGTGACTGCAGGACTGCTGCAAAAAGGCAAAGATAAAGGGATTTCTTGCTCTCTAAGACTTTTGACTCTTAAAGAACAGGCCAGGGGGCTGCTGGGTAGCTCAGTGGATGGAGAGCCAGGCCCAGAGACAGGAGGTCCTGGGTTCAAATCTGGCCTCAGACACTTCCTAGCTGTGTGACCCTGGGCCAATCACTTAATTCCCATTGTCTAGCCTGACAGCTCTTCTGCCAATACACAGTACTGATTCCAAGATGAAAGGTGAGGGTGTAAAAAAGAAGTGGACAGGGGCTCCTCTTGGGCCTTTACTGGGTTCAGAAGGTGCCATTCTGGTCAGACCTGGGGGTTGCCTCTGGTGCCCCCACACACTGCCCGTGGCCTGACACAGGCTCTCTGCCTTTGCTCTTCTTGCCAGACCTCTCGATGGCCTTCGTGAAGGAAATGCATGACTTTGTGCTAGAACAATTCAACAGGAGCCAGTCCGAGCTACAGAAGATTCTCCATGATGTTGACCGCTTCTCCAACGAGCTGAGCCCCTTGAAGCTTCGCTGCCAGGCCAATGCAGCCTGTGTGGACCTCATGGTGTGGGCCATCAAGGATGAGCAAGGTAACAGACCCCAAGGGCTTGTGGGGGCCTAGGATCTGAGCAGGGGGAGCCCCACACCTTTCCTGGTTTCAGGGCCTTCTGAGTCAGGCCCTAGCCTACCTTTGTGGCCCCAAGTCGCTCAGTTGTTATAATTGGCCCTGGATTACAGCCCCGACTGGACTCCTCCCCATTCTCCTAATATTCCTCTTCACTTTTCCAACATGGCAACTGCCTTGGACTGCCCACTACTTCCACACACCTCTCCTGCTCTCCTGCTTGGCTTATGCATGGGATACCCTGTGTGTGGATGCCCTCCCTCAAGAGGGCAGCTCCCTACCCTCCAGCTGGAGGTATTTTCTCCCCCATCTGGCCCCTGGCACTTCGGGCTCCTCTTCTGGATTGAGGGTTCGATGGGCAGATCAGTGTGGTGGTCAGGGCAGAGGTGAGGGCCTCAGTGTGTGGCCAGCGGAGTTGCAGAATTAGCTCCTGGCCCTTGGGCCCAGCTCTGTGAGGGGCAGCTCTCTCATCTTTACTCAGGGGCAGTGTGGATAAAGCCATAGCCTGTGTCATAACTAAAGCCCATTTCCCCTGTAGTTTTGGGGTGCGGGTATCTTGTCTCCAGCTGCTGGAGCGTTGCCTCCTCCAGGCTGCAAATGGGAGGCCCTGGATGTCCCACAAACGAATGAATGAACAGATAGAAAGATGGCCCAGGAAAACTGCTTGCCAGGGGCCACTGTTCTCCAGACCATCCAAGGTGAAGGAAAAGCAAATGCTGGAGGCCCTGGGAAGGGTCAGGGTGGAGGAGGAGTGGCTGGGAACGAGCCAGATCAGCCTGGCTCTGCCGGACCAGCAGTCTGAGGAGCCATAAATGGGCCCAGTGACCCCACCCCCCAAGCAGTGGTAGGCTTCTAGACAGCCTCTATGGGCAGGGAATAAGCATGTGCCCAGCATTTTGCTGAATGGGAAGGAGGGGCCGTTGTCATCCCATTTTACAGATGGGGAAACGGAGACAGCCAGAGGTGAAGCAATACGGTCAGGCTCGCCCTTCTAGAAGTGTCCGAAGCCAGTCCTTTGTGGTCTTTCCACTGTAGGGCCCTGAGCTTCCTGGCTAGCTGGTCTAGGTGGACTCCATGGGGGCTGAAGTGGAGGGCAGAGTCAGGCCAGGGGGAAGGGAGACATGATGGTGGAGCATGGAGAGCAGACAGTGTTGGGCGAAGAGGGCTGCCGCCTCTCCACCTTTAGTTCCTTCAGGCTGGGAAGGCTGGCAGCCTTTGAGGGGCTGACACCCAAGCTGGTGTGCCGTCTTAGGGAGCCAATGTTAGTGATCGCCATGGAGAAAGCCCTCAACCAGAGCTGAGAAAGGACCCGAGAACTTACCCTGCATCTGGTCGGGGCCTCGTTAGCCACTCGTCCTCCCCCCTCCTCTGCCAAGGCCATTCTTAGGGTGGATGCTCCTGCCATTCAAGCCCCCAACTTGGAGCCGGTTCCCCCTCCAGCTGCATGAGGCTCTGGCATGAGGGGACAGAGCGTGCACAACTGCTTCACATGGCCGTCAGGCTCCTGATCTTGGCATTTCCCCAAATACCAATTTTCCAGCAATCTGGAGCCCCCAGATATTAGCTTTGCCCTGAGCTAAGGTGTCAGTAAACCTTTTATAAAAAACAGCAGTGAGGGGCAGCTGGGTGGCTCAGTGGATAGAGCCAGGCCTAGAGACAGGAGGTCCTGGGTTCCAATCTGGCCTCAGACACTTCCTCTGTGCGTGACCCCCATTGCCTTGCCCCTGCTGCTCTTCTGCCTTGGACCCCACACACATGGTGTTTATTCTAGGATGGAAGGGAAGGGTTAGGCAAAAACAACAGAGTGGCTCTTGGGGAAGACAGGCAGACCTGCACCCTGGACCAGGGCACAGATGTTCAGCCCGTCACCACTGCTCGCAAAATGACCAGGGCACCTGCTGCTTGGGCTTGTTGAGCATTAACAGGGTCACAGTGCCTAGCACATGGGCTCACTCTCTCCTTTCCACCCCGTTTGGTGGCTTTGTTAGGGTCCTGCCTGGACTCAACTGGAATATTGGGGATTTTCTCCTTCCGCTCAGAGAGGCGAGAGAATTGGCCCACCTAAGCCCACCGCCAAGTGGGCAGCCCAGGAGGGGGAGAAGATGGTGCCCTCTCACGGCTCCCCTTTGAGCCCAGGCCAGCCAGGGCTCATTTCACCCCATTTAGCTTCCATCTTTTTTCCCACCCTGTGGGGGCACGATTCGTCCTGGAGAGTCTGGTCATCCCACCTGCTCAGTCACTCCTCCTCGGGCATTCCCATCCCTCTGGCTCGGCTCAGCTTGTGAGTGAGCTTTCCCTGATGTTCCCCAGAAGTGGCCTCACTGCCTTGATGTGCCAGAGGCCCTGCAGGACAAGGACTCCCTCTCCTCCAGGACAGCCTTTACATTGATGAAGTCTGTGCTCACGTCTCTGTAGACTTCTCTTCCCCGACTGGCCCTGATGTGGTCTGGCTGGGGCCCTGGGCAGCGAGGCTGTGCCTGCTGCCAGCCCACCTTGGATAACAGTGATAGCCTGGGGGTGGGCAGAGCTAGTATTGCAGCTCCTCTCATCCTCAGTTTACACACAAGGAAACTGAGGCAGGCAGGAGAGCACAACTTGCTCAGGGCCCACAGTCCCTAAGTATCTAAGGCCAGGCTTGAACTCGAGGCTTCCTGGCTCCAAACCCACATGTGCTTCCTCTACCCTGGCTTGTTCAGCTGCCCCCTGGCGCTGCCAGCTCATCCTGAACAGGGTCAGGGGAGTGCCAGGGCTTTGTTGGGTGTTTACAGGAGGGCTAGATTCAGTATCTGTGGAGACTCTGGCCTGGCAGGGGGAATGGGGAGAGGGGGACAATGCCACCCTCTGCCTTACTCTTGGTGATCATCGTGCATCCTTGGCTTGGAGTCTAGAAGGGAAGGGAGTGAGCATTTATGGAGCGCCTGCTGTGTGGCCTCTATGTACATTCTAGGGACGGTTCCTCTGAGGTAGGGGTTGGCCTTGCTGACCACTGGGCCCCCCATCCCCCACTCTGTAACTGAAACTTGGGCCCTGTGTCCCCCCCAGAGAGGGAGAATCATGTAGTCGCCTGCTCCAACCCCTTCTCATTGGCCTCCTAGCCTGGGCTTTCACCCCCAGCTGGTGCCTGGATGGGCCACAGTCTGGATCCTGGAGGGAGAAGGCTCTCTCCCTGCAGTCTCAAGGTGCCCTCCTACAGATGTACTGAGCTCATGGCCCTCGAGGAGCCCCTGATTTCTCCTTCTTGTTTTCGGACTCCCAGGAGCAGAAAACCTCTGCCTCAAGCTGTCCGAAAAGCTGCAGTCCAAGACGTCCAGCAAAGTTATCATCGCCCACCTACCCCTGATCATCTGCTGTTTGCAGGTGGGTCTCCCTGCATCTGTCCAGAAGCCCCTGCCCACACCAGGCACCCAGGAGCCCCCTGGCCTTGCCTTTGGGCTGGGCATTGCCCCCTTCCTCCGAGTTCACTGGTAGGATTTGGGGCTGTCAGTCACCGCCTACTCCAGGGCCTTTACTTTCCCTTAGAGCTGTGCCCATGATGCTGGGGAGCTGCTTTTGGGGCTGAAGCCTTTCCTTTCCTCTGGGGGGCCCAATTGCCCCAGGGATGCTGCAGGGGGCTTCTCTGCCTCAGTTCTCCTTGGGCTGCTTTTTGGGAATTGGCTCCAAGCCCACCTTCTGGCCAAGGCCTTTCCCCTGCACCCCCACCTTGGCCGCTTAGCCCAGCTCCTAGTGGTGCTTAATCTTGCTTGGTGACTGACCCAGCCAGCACTGACCAGCATGTCCATGCCCCTGGCCTCTCTTCAGCCTACCCAGAAGCAGTCCGGGCTCCTGCCCTCTTGGCCTGGGTTCCTAACAGCCCTCTGTCTAGTACATCCTGGTGGTGATTCCTCACGAGTTCAGCGCCCTGCTGACACTGCCCAGCAGCTGCCTCTCAGGGCGACCTCATGAGATGATGTGGTCCTGCCATTGCCCACCAGGAGTCGCGCTGTCGACTCAGGCCTAATGAATAGCATGTGAGCAGCCAGAGCCAGTCAGCAGGAAAGTGGGCTGCTTCTGAGGTGGTGAGCTCCCTGTCCCTGGGAAGGCTGTGAAGAAGGCTCGAGGCAGGGAGTGCCAGCTGATGCCCTGGAAGCACTGGTGGCTCCTGCCTCCTGCTGCTCCCCTGCTGTCCTGGTTTGACTGTGGCTCCTTGTTTCCTTTCAGGGCTTAGGGCGCCTGTGTGAACGGTTCCCGGTGGTGGTTCACTCGGTGATGCCATCTTTGCGGGACTTCCTTGTCATCCCGTCCCCAGTGCTGATCAAGCTCTACAAATACCACAACCAGTACCACGCAGGTACCGTGGCCCGGGGGGCGCACACACACACACACTGGGGGCTCTGAGTGAGTTACCAAGTGGCTGTACCTCGTTTACCCAGCTGAAAAATGAGGATCATGAAGCTCACAGGATTGTTGGGGGGATCCAGGGAGTTCCTACTGGTAGCATGCTTAGCTCGGTTCCTGGCACACAGTGGGTCTCAATAAATCCTTGTCCCTTCATACCCATTCCCTCATCAGGCCCTGGTTTTGGAGGTGGAAGTCATTGGGCCTGGGCTTTGAGACTTCCCTGTTCTGAGCCTCAGTTTACTCCTCTGCCAAATGTGGGTGCCTGTGGGGATCTCCTGTAAACCAGGAAAAAGATGCCAGCTTTTCAGGAAGATGCCATGCCTGAGGCTATCTCCTGAATCCCTTCCTTCTTCCCGGGTCCCTCCGTGATAACTCCAGTCCTCTCCCTCCCAACAGCTGAGGAGGGCCTTGCCCTGGGGCTGCCCATGACCCAGCCCAAGCTCACCAGGTCATCAGGAGGCTTTGAGGGGGTTATGTCCAGATGAATGGTGTGCTCTTGGGGGCACCTTCAGGGGCACATCCCCACCCCTCCAGCAGACCTGATTGCTCCCTCAGGGCCTGAGCCACAGGCAGCAAGCATATGCCCCCTGGCACCGTCTTGTCATCGTGGGTGCTTCCTAAGCATGTGGCAGAGATGAGGTTCAGGAATCCCTGCTTTTACCCCACCACTAGGACGCGAGGACATGGCCTCCCCATTGCCAAACTCCCCAGGCTGTTCCTTAGGCTAGAGATGAACAGAGAGAGGGAGGAAAAGTTCTGGAAAACCCCCTAGTCCCAGTGTCCGACCTCGTATGTGGGGTCCCCCCCCAAGCAGGCAGGGGGCCTCGGGATCACCTGTCACTGCCCCAGGGTCACTGTTCTCCTCCTTGGCTTGGCCGGGGCCCTTCCTTTGCTTCCTCACATTCTCTCCTGCTTCTCCAGATTCCTCCTGGTCTGCGGGTGTTGCTGACTGCCTTCCCAAGCCCTCAGAGGATAATAAGTCACTCAAGTGACTTTTCCTTTTTGTAACCCTTCCCTTCCAGCGTAGAATCCGCTCTGAGTAGTGGTTCCAAAGCGGAAGAGCGCTAAGGGCCAGACAGGAGGGGTTAAGTGACTTGTCCAGGGTCTCACAGGCTGGGTTGGAAGCCAGGACCTCCTGTATCGGAGCCCCCTAGCTGCCCCCTTTCCTCGTCTTTTTGCCCAAGAGAAACCTCAGGGTAACCTTGTGAGAGAACGGGGGAGACTTAGGGTTAGGATTTGGATAGAGGAGCAGAGCAGTGCCAAGATGAGCCCCTGTCCCCATTTGCCTTTAGTGAGTGGCAATGACATCAAGATCAGCGTCACCAACGAGCATTCTGAGCACACGCTGAACATGGTGGCGGGGAAGAAGTCCCAGCCGTCCATGTACGAGCAGCTGCGGGACATCGCCATCGACAACGTCTGCAGGTGAGCTCCAGGGGGACCGAGGCCGCGGGGGGGGGGGGGGGGGGGGGCACTGCTTCCTCTTCCCTGACGGGCCTCTCCTCTCCTTGGGGGGAGCACGACGTGTGCTCCGGCCTCCTGGGCTCCTCCTTTGGGGCCTTCTCATCTCGGGGCTTTTCTGTGGCTCTTCAGGTGTCTGAAAGCTGGGCTGACAGTCGATCCTGTGATTGTGGAGGCCTTCCTGGCCAGCCTCTCCAACAGGCTCTATATTTCTCAGGAGAGCGACAAGTAAGGCATCTCAGTTCTGGCTTGGGCTGGGGTGGGGGTTTGATGTATGCCTAGAGACAGACTAGGGAGCAGGCCCCGCTGGGCTTCTCAGGGCCTCAGGCCCCTCATCTGTAAAATGGGCTGCTCCTCACTCTTAGGGTTGGGGATTGTGAGATCACCCCCATGGCCCGCTTTATCAGCATGATGCTGATGCTGGTGGTGGCAAGATTTGCTCGGAATATCTCAGAGGCAACCCCACTAACCATGGGAAGATGCCTCTATTGACCTTTTGGAAAGGGAGAAGGTCTCTGTGTCCAGGTCAGAGAGTTTGATTCTGGTAGGCCTGTCCAGCTCTGCTGGGTCCTGATTATTCCTCCAGGCACCATGTCAGTCAGTCCCCTGAGGGCAGGGCCTGGGACAAGCCCTTAATGAGTGTTGCATGCCTGGAGCCTCTGCCCTCTGCTGAGGTCTGGCCCTTGTTTTCCTCACCCACAGGGATGCTCACCTGATTCCTGACCACACGATCCGGGCCCTGGGACACATCGCCGTGGCTCTGAGGGACACCCCCAAAGTCATGGAGCCCATCCTGCAGATCCTGCAGCAGAAGTTCTGCCAGCCTCCATCTCCCCTCGATGTGCTCATCATTGACCAGCTGGGCTGCCTGGTGATCACTGGCAATGTGAGGCACCACCCCAAACCTGCTGTCCTGGGATCCCCAAATCCCCCCAGTTGGTGTCAAAGCCTCTCTAAGGGCAGCAAGGAGCTCAGTGGACAGAGCACCAAATATGGCCTCAGATATGTTCTCTCTGTATGATCCTGGGCAAGTCATTTAACCCCTATTGCCTGCCCCTCATGAACCCATCTTTAGTTAAAAAGGCCCCATGGTGTTGAGGAAGGACCAAGGGCCCATGGTTGGGTCACGGGTCTGGCTTCTTGCTCTATCCCTCCTCCTCTGAGCTTTTGACCCTCATCAGTCTGAGAAAAGGGGCCCCTAGTGATCCCCATGGTCTATTCTAAGGCTAATATTGAGCCAGTATTCTGGAAGAACTAGTTGTTGGCCCAGCACATGGATGTCCCCAAACTAGGCCAACGCACCTTTCAGTGAGGTTTGAGAGAAGAGAATTAGCTTTAAGCGAGTCCACTGGACTCGACGGATAGAACTAGAAGCATCTGAACAGAATCCTTTTTGCCCAAAGAATTGCAATGGAGGCCTGTATTTTCCTGCCCCCCTTCAGAGCTAGAAGGGGCCCCAGCCCTTCTCCTTTGGGGCCTTCTCTCAGGGCTTTTCTGTGGCTCTTTAGGTGTTCAGCCTCTTCTGCTCCACCAGAAAACCTTTCTTAGAGCATCCCAAGAAGTTGGGCGTCTCTCCTTTGCTCAGAGTCCTTCAGGGAATACACCTACCCTCTGCTGGTGCAGAGTGCAGCCTGGAGCTACTCAGGCCACAGTCCTGGGGGCCTGAACCTCTGCTCCTGTCGCAGGACAGATGTTTGACTCGGATGAGATACGACCCTGGCACAACCTCTGGATGCCCCAAGCCCTGGCTAGGCCTCAGGACCCTTCTGGAAGGGCAGGGGCTGCCCGGGGTAGCTTAGGAAACGTTGGGAAGGGTCTGGTGACCTCTGGGCAATTTCTCTTTCAGCAATACATTTACCAAGAAGTCTGGAACCTTTTCCAGCAGATCAGCGTCAAGGCCAGCTCTGTGGTGTATTCAGCCACCAAAGACCCCAAGGATCATGGCTACAGGTAATGCCCTGCCATGAGGAAGGTCAGACAGGGTGTCAGGGGATGAGGCCCCCTTAGCTGGCCCCTCAGCTTCCAATGAGCCGAGTGCTTCTTCCCGAGAGCTATTTTCAGGGCCCTTCTGTCCTTGTCCTTCCAAGCTTTCATTCCTGGACCACCCCCAACCCCCATTATAGCCCCTCCGGCATCGGCCTCGTTTCTCTCTTCTTCGGTGTCCTGGCCTCCTGCCCTCTACCCCAGGTTTTGTATGTGACTTTAGATGTGCCCCCACCCCGAGTCAGAAACTCCTTGTCTTTAATCTCTGCCTATGCCTGTGCCCAGCCCTGTGTGGGCAAGAAGGTGCTTCAGGACTGAAGGACCATGGAGTGGCAGCCAAATCTCCTAAGATTGTACAATCTGCCCCTCAGTAGGTGGGCACATGGTACAGGCCGAGGTGACCCCTGACAGAGGGGACATGACCTCCTGACCTGTTCAGCCCATCTCCATTCTACTGGAGTCTGCCTGCCCACCTTCATCCATCCTGAGCATCTTGGGCACAGGCCAAGCGGAAGGGGAAGTAGAGGCCTGAGGACCAGTTCGGTCCCTCCCCGGCCTTGGGCCCCTGGAAGCCTGAGACCCAGCTCAATCCCTTGCTGTCTGCGGGCCCCTGGAAGCCAGAGTCTTTCCTGGAGTGCTGTGGCCATTGATGGGCACACACAGCCTGGTGGTCTTGGCCACAGCGTCTCCTGCCTCTCCGGGCCTCATTCCAGCTGTGGCTTCTTTGCTTTCACGCTTTCTTTGCAGTCACGCTCCCAGGGCAGCTCATCCCCCTCTCTGAGTACTTGTCCCAGGCCAGAGCATCCTGGGTCAGCAAAGTGGGCTCTCTGTACCCTGGGCTATGCCATGTCTTCCTATTTTATGGATGAGGCTGCTGAGGTTGGCAGAGGCTCCTGGGCCAGCAGCTGGCCAGTTCTCCTGCCTCCTCCCCAGGGCTGGTCACAAAACAAAGCCTCTCATAAAGTGGAAAGTTGGGCAGGAATGCAAACCTCTGTGGTCAGTTGGAGTTGACCAGCCAAGTTGGCATCCACCTCACAGCAGGCCAATTTGCTCCTCTGCTCTTGGCCTCTGCTTATCCATCTGAGAGGTGGGACAAACCACCTGTGCCAGGGGGCAGGGTGGGCACCAGGCTCTGGACCACGTTGTCAGTGTTAGGGATGGCAGTATTAAATCCCGAGTGCCCCAGGAGACTCTAGGACAGTGTGGGTGAACCTTTGAGAGAGCATGTGTCAAACTGTACCATCAAGTGCCTGTGAGCTCCCACATTGCCCCAGATAGCGGAGGGAGGAAGTGCCCGCGTTGGGCTGCTGGGCAGAGGGCTGGGGCATGTGAACATTGTCCCCAGGAGAAGGGGAGGGGAGCAGCCCCCTTCCAGCCTGCCAAGGCACGTGGGCCACGTCTTTGCCAACACAGACCTAGGATGAAGTGGACCCTGAGCACTCTGTCCCTGGGCTTCTTCCCTGACCCTGCATGCTCCTTGGGTTTGGGTCCTGGCTCAAGCACCCCGGCAGAGCGACCTGGGCTCTGGGCCCGGCCCACAGCGGGTACTGGGATGACCACTGTGTCCATTCACAGGGGTCTCATTCCTTCCCAGATCTCAAGGGCAGCCCTTCACACACATGCCTGAAGCATTCTGGGCCCTCCCTGCAGAGCCATGGCCTGGAGGCTCCCTGTCTGAAGCCCTCCCTCAGCCGCCTGCCCTGCCCTGTGTGGTGTCCCTCCAGCAAAGCTCCAGCCCTGTCCCCCAGACCATAGCTGTGCCCAGGCCCAGGCCAGATGGGGGTGGGCCCATCTGGGCCTCATCCCTTGGCTGGGGCTCAGGTTTGCCCTCCTCTTGCTAGGCACTGCTCCTTGGCTGTGATCAACGCCCTGGCCAACATCGCCGCCAACATCCAAAATGAGCACCTGGTGGATGAGCTGCTCATGAACCTGCTTGAGCTTTTTGTGCAGCTGGGACTAGAAGGGAAGCGAGCCAGTGAGCGGGCCAGTGAGAAAGGACCAGCCTTGAAGGTAAGCCCATTCTACCCTTCCCAGTGCCCTGACCAGGACCAGAAGGGCCCCAGAGGACATCGAGGTCCTCCCTCTTGTTTGACAAAGCGAGAGACTGAGACAGGGGCATCTGCAGGAAGCATATGAACCATGACTTCCTTTCCCTGGGTTCGCTTCCCATCTGGCCTCTGAGCATACGACTGTTGGGCCCGGGAGGCCTGGGCTCCTGCCATTGGCTGAAATAGCCACCTTTTAATTCAAGGGCAAGGAATGAGGAAGAATTTAGGAATCATCCCCAGACGCTGGAGAAGACACAGACACATGGGAGCAAAAGCTGAAGGAGAAGGGAATGGTGGGGGGGGGGTGTCAGTAGAAGGACAGGGCCTCCAGGCCTGGTGAGGAAAATGTGCATGAGGCTGGCAGAACCACTTTGATGTCTTCGTGGAGGGGATAGGGAGCCTGGGGAGGTTAGGGGGTAGGGGAGTGACCTCATCCCACCAGTCCTTATCAGATCGGTCACTGTAGCAGCAGGGAGGGGGATAAAGAAGAACCAGGAGGGCAAGTCACTTGACCCCCATTGCCTAGCCCTTACCACTCTTCTGCCTTGGAGCCAATACACAGTATTGACTCCAAGACAGAAGGTGAGGGTTTAAAAAAAAAAAGAAGAAGAACCAGGAGGCAGGCCAGGGAGCAGATGGGCTAGTCCAGATCTTGAGCTGAGGATGCTGAGGCTTTGGGAGCACACAGGAGGTCCTTGTGAAAGATCGGTGACTGATGGAAATGGGGCAGCGTGGGGCGAATGAGGCATTAAAGCCAGGTTATAAACTTAGGTGACCACCTCAGCAGGGCTAGAGGGCTGGAGTGGGAGGAGGCCCTATGCCCTTGGTGGTGCTCAGCCTGAGCCAGGCCCCTGGCCCTTTTGTTTGAGGGATCCATGCCTGCCCCAAAGGAGCTTCCCAAGGGGAAACCTGCCCGTTCACACAGAAGTGATTCCTAGTCCTGGCGATAGCCACAGTTCCCATTGCCTTCATTTCTACACCCGGGAGGGAGCGAGGGAAGTCTCCGGCCCCCCTGGGATCAGCACAGGCTCCGGGCAGAAGGTCCTTCTGGGGCCGAGCTTTGGTTCCAGAGGATGAGGTGAGGGGGCACCGTTCTGGGCAGGGCTCCAAGGTGGCACACTGAGAGGGAGTTACGCAGGCTGTGGCATGGGCTCGAGGAGGCCTTGGAGGAGAGGGCCGTTTTCCAGGCCTGGTCAGCACCATGGGAAGGGCCAGCTCTGAAGTGGTCGGCATGCCAGACAGAGGCACTCCTATGTGATCCCAGGGGGAACAGGAAGCTGGGGAGTTTATTGAGTGGGGAGTGGGCATGGTCTCTCCACTGGCAGCCAGGCAGAAGGTGGACTGGAGTCAGGGAAGACTTGTGGCGGCCCTCCCAGCCCCTCATTGCCGCAGGCTGTCCGGGGAGGCAGCTGAGAGAGGAATGTGTAACTGAGTGCTGATATGGGGTGTAGGGGTTAGACGCATTGTTCCTGGAGGGCAGCGGTCTGCCAGACTCTGGGTCTCTTCCAGAGCCTGGCTCCCTGGGGCTCTGCCCACTGTGGCTGCTGCTGAATGTCTGTAGGTCGAGTGACCGTTCCCATTAAGCGGATGGCCTCCTCTCTGGGGAGTCCCTTGGCCCCTTCCAAGCCTCCTCTATGGAACTGTCCGTGCCCTGCCTGCTCAAAGCGGTGTCTCCCTCCTTCAGCTTCTCCCCACACTTGGTGTGGTTCTCTCCTTTATGGCCCTCGTTTGCTCTGTGCCTGTAGGCCGTGTCTCCTCTGCCATGATTGGAGCCTAGAGGCCCCAGGGCAGATGCAGGGATGCCCTTTAGCTTTTGTCTTTGGGCCAAATGAGGTCCCACCTGGACTTCTCGTAGGCAGGATGTTTGTTCTGAGTTGAATGCCCTGGACTTTCCCTTCGCCTTCTCAGCCACCCTGAGGCCAGCTCTAGGATGGTCCCCCCGTGCTCCTCTCACTTCTTGTCTTCCCTTCAGACTCTCAGTAACCATATGCCAGCAGTGTGGTCAGAGCCCTGCCCCAGAGGCCTATCAGTAGGCCATGTCAGGACCCAGTGACCCCTAGATGCTCTTTGGGACTGTTGTATGGATCGTGCTCCTGGCCGCAAAGGTGTGCCACGAGGTCAGGGTTCCTTGCTTCCCATCGGCTCCAAGCCCAAAGGTTCTGGAGAGGCAGGTAATAAGGGAACTGCCCCTTACCCCTCTCCCAGACTTGGCCCAAGCCCTGGGAACAGAGGGAAGGATTGTGGAGTAAGCCGAGCACTTGGAGTGAATTCAGTGAGTCTGGCGAGAGTTGTTGAACAAATTCTTTCTACATAAATCTTGGTCTGGATTGGATAGGACTGTCCAGAAGATGGCGGAGCCCCCATCAGTGACATCTGAAAGGCCCTAGGAAAGGGTCCATGGGATGGCAGAGAGGCACAAGGCCAGCAAATGCTTGAATCTATCCATAGAGGGACGGTTAGTGGTAGGGGGGTAGAGAAGGCAGGCGTGCTTATAGATAGCTGTTGGGCTTCGGGCAGAACAGCGGCAGCGCCAGGCTAACTCTCTGGTCTCTTAGAGGATCACTTGAAGCAGTTGGGCAGACCAGTGCTAGAGGTGGTGTTGATCCAGATTTTGGTGAAATGTTTCATAGCATCTCCTGCTCTTCCAGAAGCCAGAGATGTGAGCTGAACTCCTCCACAGTGAGATGGAGCCAGAACTCTTTGGCTAGACTCAGAATAGCAGAGGGTTCAAAGTCAACTTAGAAGGAGGTCTCCAGTGGCGGCCCCAGGGACCTCTTCTTATCCCCGTTGTTGTCAGTCGTAGGACAGAGGCGTGGCTGATGTGCCAGACTAGGGCAGAGAGGGCTAACTAACACCAACTGATAGACCAGATTCCTCAAGACCTGGAGAGGGGAGAATGTTGGACCTGATGTCACAAGATCAAAGGGAAGCCCTAAGAAATCAGGGTAGCTGGTTGGGGAAGCTGCTCTTGGTTGGACTAGAATTTGGGGATTGGAGTGAATAGGAAGCTCACCAGGGTGATGTGAAAAACAAAAAGCTCTTGCCCTTTGGGGTCGGCTCCCAGGAATAAGGATGTTAGAGGCCTAGAGAAATCTGCCCTTGTCATGCCAACACGGGTTCTGTCCTGAGCAATGCCCAGCATGGCCTTGAATTGCCAAGGTACCATCTAGCTGTAAACTGGCTCTGTGATGTGTGCCGCCCAGAAAAGAAGATACAGGAGGACACGAGAACTATCTGTCTGCTATTGGAGGGGCTGAACGTGTTCCATCTGGCTTCAAGGAAAGAACCATGAGCAGTGGTTGGGAGTTCCTCCAAGTTACTAAATGTGGAACTCTTAATTGGGGGGAGTTAGGGAAAGAAGGAGGACCCTAAAGCAGGTCTTCATGAGACCCTGTGAGATAGGGGCATGGAGGGAGAGCATGAGGGTGTCTAGGTGGAGTGTGGGAAGGAGAATCCAAGATGGTAAGGCTGGAAAGGTAGGTTTGGGTGAATAGACAAGGGCTTTGGAAGCCCAACAGGGCAGTTTGTATTTGATCTTCTCAGCACCAGGGAACCCAGAAATGTCATGGAGATAGAGGCAGCACAAGGGGGCAGCTGGTCAGGTACACTGAGCAAGGAGAACACCGAGCTTATGAGAGTAGGAGAGCAGGTGAATGGTGAGACCGTTAGCGGGAAGGAATGTGTAGAGGGAAGAATTAGTTTGGGGAGAAAGAGGGCGAATTCCACATTGGATATCTAGAGATTGAGACTGTTGTATGTATGGATTGTGCTCCTGTCCAGTGTGAAGATCATCCCACTTTGAGAGAGCTCTGATTATTGCTTCCTGAAGGGAGCCCTGGTTCACTTGCTCTCTCTACCTCCTGAAAGCCCTTTGACCACTTAATGACCAGTTGTGCCTCCTCCAAGTCTGATCCCTTCATCTAATTTGTCTGGTGGGACCCCTGAGGCCTTCCTTGGGGTTCTCCTGCTTCTCCAAGGCCTCTCCAGAACGTGTTGCCCAGAATGGAAGTCTGTTTCAGTTCTGGTCTAACTAGAGAAGACTCCTGAGGGCCTGGTGGACCCCAGATGAGGACTCTGCCTTGGTGATGCTCACGAAGCTTCTCCACTAACAACACCGTTCTTTTCCCAACCAGTCGCTTCCTCATCCCATCTCTGTACTTAGGAAGCTGAGGTTTCTGAAGCCATGTTCTAAGAAGGCGTAGACTTTGTTATTCCAGTTTAATGTCACCTTCTTCGATTCGGTCCACCTTTCTAGCTGGTCCTGGACTTTGGGATCTTGGTTCTTCCATCTAGTTATGCTCACTCCTCTTTCCACCTCCATGCCTTCCTTCTCTCTTTCTCTGTCTCCCTCTCCCTCTCCCTCTCCCTCTCTCTCTCTCTCTCTCTCTCTCTCTCTCTCTCTCTCTCTCTCTCTCGGGAGGGGGGGGGGAAGAGGGGTGTAGGAGGCCTGAGAAGGGATGGCTCGGAGCAGCTGCGGGGGACATGGTCCAGATGGGGGACTTTTCTCCAACAACATTAAGCCTCATTGTATTGGCAGGATCCAGGGTTGGAGTTTGTCAGGGAGGGCAGAAATTTGAGAGGCTTCCTGAGCTGAACTGCCGGGAAAGCTTCCTAATTATTAGACATGGCAAGGATTTCCTAAGAAGAAAGACAGTGAGGTCTCTTTTCCCTGGAAGTATTCAAGGGGAACCTAAATGGTATGGAGGGGATTCCTGCTTGTTACGTTGGGGATGCCCCCGAGGTCCCCTCCCGCTCTGCAGTCCCACAGACTCGCTTGATTCCAGTTTATCCCATTTCTCAGTCAGTAGCTGCAATTTTCCAATTTCTTGGTAAAGCTGCAGGAGGAACTTCCGCTGCATTGGAGCCAGGAGCCCTGGGCTCCAGGCCTGCTGCTCAGCTGGGCCTGCTGCCTTGAGGTGGAGGTCCTGCCAAAGGGTTGGAAAATCCATTTTGTGGAGTGATTCTCTCAGGAAGGCCCATTGGGAACGGCTCACAGAGGCTTCTTGGGACGAATGGCCTCAGCCTGGAAGCTTGCTCATGCTGAGCCTCTGACTTTGGGGTGGTTTTCAGTTGAGCCATGAACATTGGTTATATGCCATTATGGCCAGGCTCTCTGCTAGGCACAGGGAACAAGGGTGAATGTCTTAGGTGCCACAAAGCAAGCACAAAAGAGAAACAGTCCCTGCCCTCTCCAAGGCGAGAGATGGATGTGTATGTGTGTGCCCAGAACAGGGGTGAGGTACCCTGGGAGTCCAGGCAGGAGCAGAGCAGGGGAGCTGGGGAGACCAGTAAAGACGGCCTCGTTAGAATGTGGAGCTTGGAATAGAATTTCAGGAAGTGGAGGTAGGGAAGGGAAAGCATGCTAGGCATCGGGGACTGTAAGTACAAAGGCACAGACCTGGGAGATGAGTGTTGTGAAGAAGACAGAGGCCAGTCTGGCTGGATCCCAGAGTGTGGGAGGGGAGAGTCCCAGGTCTTTAGGCTGGAAGGAGCTCAAAATGTCAAGCACGGGGTTTGGGATTTGAGGGATTGCTGGGGTTCAGTGAGTGCTGTGGTCAGACCTGCCATTTAAGGATATCACTGGCAGCCTAGGGGAGGAGGAATTGGAGTGACAGGGCATGAGATGGAGGATGGTCCAAGGTGATGAGGGCCTGAACTAGCACAGAGGCTCCTTAGGTGGAGAGGACGGTTTAGAGGGGAGAAGTGATGGGGCTGTTTGCCATGTGCAGTGATGGAAAACCAGGCATTGAGGATGCCAAAGTTCTGAGCCAGGGAGCCTGGAAGGTTGGGGGTGCCTCTGACTGGGCATAGGTGGAAAGATAATGAACTTGGGATGTCTTTGGGACATCCAGTTTGAGAGATGTCCTATAGGTATCTGGTGGCAGGAGACTGGAACCCATCTGGTCCAGATAGGTAGATGTGTGGGTCAGCTGGACAGAGACGGCCATCGGACCCATGGGAGCTGATGAGATCACCAAGGGAGAGAATGTGGAGAGAAGAGTAGAGATTCTTGAGTGGAGCCTGAATCTATCTTTCTGTCCACCTCTCAATCTATCCATTCATTAATCCATCTTTCCCTCTTCATTTATCCATCCACCCATCCATCTTTCCATATATATCCATATCTCTCCATCTATTATTCATCCATCCATCTTTCTCTCCCCATCTTTTCATCTGTCTGCCTATCTATCCATCTCCCCTTCCATCTTTCTATCCTTTTTACTCACTATCGTCTATCCATCCCTCTTTCCTCATCTATTCATCCCCCTGTTTACCCATCCATTCATCCGTCCATCTCTCTCCATCCCCTTCCAGCTCTGTCCATCCCGCCATCTGTCTCTCTCCCCATCTATCCTTCCATCTGTCTGTTCATCCATCCATCTCTCCATCTTTCCATCCACCTAGCTAGTCAACTCCCTCCATCTATCTCTGCACACATAGATTTATAAATGTGTACATCTTTGTATATAGATTTATACATTAAAGATATTCTTAGCCCCCAGAAATGTTGGTCGCCGGAGATTCCTAGTCAATGCCCTTTACCTTAGGTTTAGCTGCCCTGCTTTTAGCCCTGATCATTTTTCTTTCCTTGTCAGTTTTTCAAGTTTGGCACAGAGGAAGAGCACTATTTATGGAGTCACGGGGCTTGGGTTCACATCTCACCCCCAAGTTCCCTTAGGCCAATGGGAGAGGCCCCCTCCTGCCTCTGGCTCATGGCCCTGTGATGTGACATTTCTGCCTTTCCTTCCTAGGCCTCCAGCAGTGCTGGGAACCTTGGAGTGCTCATCCCTGTCATCGCTGTGGTGAGTAAATGTGACCCTCTACTTGTGTCTATGTACTTGAACTGGGACACTTCCCAGAGACCTCTTGCTGATACGTTTTTGTCTATTTGGATTTTCTCTTGCTGGGTTCCCAGCATTTTAGTCCCACAGTTCCCAAAGACAATGATTCCAGGCTGAAGGAAAAACATGTCCAGGATGCATTCTTTGGCCTTCCTCCTCCTCTCTCCATTCCTCTCCCTGCCAATGGGATGCCCTTTTCCTTCCCACCCCCCCATGCTGTCTATCCTAATGCAGGAGGAAGGAACAAGTAGATGCCCCCACTCCCAAAGTTACTACTTTCAATGAGAGATGAGTCTTCCTGGTGTCCAAACCAGAATATTGGGCTCGTTTTTCCGTAAAACACAGTTAGAGCTGCTGGTTAGGTTCTTGGGCTCACTCATTTGTCGTTGTTTATTTAAGCACCTTGGTAAGTGCGATATTAGGCAAGGGCTCAGGGAGATAAAAAAATTTGACTACCATGGAACCCTAGCATGAAGGGGCTTCTGGAAGGGTCCCTGTTGAAGGTGGGATTTTAGCTGGGATCTGAAGGAAGCCTGGAGGGGGAGATTAGGAGCCTGAACATTCCAGGTATAAAAATTAAAAAAAAAATTAAAATTGGCTTGACTAAATATAAGAATTAAAAAACATATAAGATTGTGGTCGCCATTTATAAAATTAACTCTTAAGTCACCAGTCTGCTAGCCGCTCTTAGCAATTTAGTTTAATAGAGATGTAGTAAAAGAGAGAAATATAGGAAGGAAATAGAAAGCATTGCCTAGCTTTCACACAGTCTTGGGCAGGGGAGCCCGAAAGAATGCTCAGAGCTGTGAGATGGCAGGTCTTGTTGGTGGCCAGTGTGTATTGTGGAGTGAGGTGGGAGAAGATGAGAGGGGAGGAAGGAACCAGACTATGAAGGGCCTTGAGTGCCAAACAGCATTTTTTATGTTTGCTCCTGGAGGCAACAGAGAGCTGCTGGGTTTATTGAGAAGGGGGTGACATGGTGGGCCCTGGGCTTTAGAATGATCCCTTTAGTGGCTGAATGGATGATGGACTAGAGTGGGGAGATGTTGGGGCTAGGCAGAGCCTCCAGCAGCTACTGTAGGAGTCTACATGTGAGGAGAGGAGGGTCAGCACCAGGCTTGGGGCAGGGGCAGGGGCAGAGGAGAGCAGGGAGTGTATTGAAGAGATGTTAGGGAGGTGAAGTTGGCAGGCTGTGTTAGCAGCTTGGATGTGGGGAGATGAGAGAGAGTGAGGAGCCCTGGATGACTCCTGGATTGGGAGAGGCTGGTGGCCTCCATAGTAACAGGGAAGGGAAGGTGGGGGGAGGTATTTAGGGGGGACCATCATGGCTTCCATTTTGGACTGGTTGAATGTAAGGCATCTCCTGGATGTCTGGTTCGAGATGTCCACAGGAAGGTTGGAGAGGCAAGCCTGGAGGTCAGCAGGGAGGTGGGGGCAGGAAAGGTAGGAAGGAGTCATCCACACAGTCTGCTATGGGAGGTGATGAGATGAGGGCCCAGGACAGAGCCCTAAGGGGGTACCCAAGGTTACAGGGTGGGAGCTGGAGTACGACCAGAGAAGTTTGCTTAGAGGAGGTTAAATGGACTCCTGGAGATGCTGCTGGCAACCTGGTGCCCGTCTGAAATGTCATGATGCTCTGACGTGAATGCCAAGAGAATCTGCCCTGTGCCAGGCCTGGGTGTGGCTGCTTGTCCTACTACAGCCAATCACGTGTTCCCCTTCAGAGTTGGGTCCTCTAGGAGGGTAAAAGAATGCATGAAGGGAGCTTTTTCGGCAGCCTCACAGGAGGGCACCAGCTGCTTTGAGTCGCCTGTTTGCTTGGGGCAGGAACATGCTTGTTCTGAGATGGCTCCGCTCCTGGGGATAGAGTGGGACCCGTGGGGGGAAAGGCCTAGGAGCCAGCATAATCTTTTCCAGCGAATGAGCACGGCTGTCCGGAAATGAAGGGGGTTGGGGGGAGCGTGCCTGGTGAGGCCGTGGGGGCTCTCTGAGCTCACTGGACAGGCTGAATGCCACAGAGGAGAACCGGTATGATGTGGGAAGCTGGGCTAGCTGGTCTCCAGGGCCCTTCCCGCTCTGTGTGTCTGGGGCCCGATGGACAGCCAAGCACGCCTGGACTGATTTTATGTTAGAATCTAAGAAACGGACAAAAGCAACCTAGAGTGAGCCCAGAACTTTCCTTCTAGCATATGCCAGTGAGAGGAGAGACAATGAATGTCTAATCGGAACCCATGAGAAGTGTTTGTTTTCCAGCCAATGTGACCCTTCACATGAGTAAAAGAAATAACATTGGGGGGTTAGTCAGAGTTAATGGTTACATTATGGGGGAGGGAGCAAATATTTGATTTTCTTGCTCAATGAAGGACACATCACAAGGCCTTCCGTTTACTTGCTGCTGCCCTCTTGGACTTGCCTGGGGCACACACCCCATGGAAGGGATCCCTTCACGTAACAGGTCTTAGATATTTGGGAAGACCAGACCTGCACTGGCATCTCTGCCACGGCCTCTTACCTTCGAGGCTTAGTGGGCAGAGCCCTGGGCTCCAGGCCCACATCAGACACTGACTGGTAGGATGGCCACAGGCGCCCGTCATCCAGCCTCGCAGAACCATGATTCCTTCATCTGAAAATCAGAGATAACAATACCTGCCCACCCACCTACCTATCTACCAGCCTCTGTCCCTCCCTCCCTCCCCACCTACCCACACACCATCGGTCTACCTCAGGGTCTCCGGAGAAAAATGGTTGTGAAAGGGGCTGAACAGAGTCAACATTCCATGCCTTTCGAGTATATTCCCCCTCTGTCAATGGTGGCACTTACTGTCTAGTTACCTGGATCTTTAGGAAGGGTCTTAACTCTCATAGGCTATCGAACGCCCTGGACCTAGTGTTCACTCAGAGCTTCTGCTCCTTCACTGGAGCAGCCTAGCCGCACTGTGAAAACTAGCTAAAAAAGTAATTCAGGGGACAGCTAGTTGACTCAGTGGATAGAGGGCCAGGCATCCTGGACTTAGGAGGTCCTGTATTGAAGTCCAGCCTCAGACACTTCCTGTGTGACCCTGGGCAAGTCACTTATAGCCCTTATGTCCTTATGCCTTGGAACCAATAATTAGTATCAATTTTAAGACAAGAAGGTAAGGGTTTAAAAAAAGTGATTTCCAAGATATCCCAGAAGAGAGCCTGGTGGCGAGGAAAACCAGTTGGGAGGGTATTTTGCAGTTGCCTAGGGTACAGTGATTAAGCTCTCGTGGCAGCAGAAATGGGGGAGCAACCCAAAACAAGGTAAAGAAGGAAAAGGAAGGACTTTGTAACAGACCAGTCATAGGGGATGAATGAAATAAAAAAGATGAGTCTAAAATGGTGGCCTTGGAAGGCTAAGGAATGATGGCATGCAGAAAAGGAGGAGCGGAGCTGGTTTACTGCAGTGGGATGGCAAAACAGATTTCGACTGTGGGGATTAGAATTAGCAGGGACCTGAGGACAGAGCCTTGTGAGTCACCGTGGTGGGCAGAGGATGGAGCTGACAGAGCAAAATGAGTCATGAGAAGAGTCAGGCGACCCAGACAGATGCCAGGGAGGAATTCGCCCCCAGTGGTGTAGGCTGCAGAGTGGGGAGCAGGGAGACAAGTCCAGGAGTCCTCCAAGAGTTGGGGGCAGATGCCACCTTGCAGGATCAGTCTGTCCCCTCCTGCAGCCGAGCCCCGGGGGCTTTCTCGTGGTCCTCACGCTTCCTTGTCAGCTGTTTCCCTGCCTACCCACCCGCTTCTTAAGAGCCAGGGCTACGTCTTGTCTCTCGATTCCTTCTGTTGGGCTGAGCCCAAATCTGGGCCCGGTGAACTTTTCTTCTTTCTAAGTCACCGATAGTCTCTGCGGAGCCTCGCATTTCCCAAGGACTTTCTGCTTACATACGGCTTGTTTCACAACTCTGAATGAGGCAAGGGTTACAAGTTGGATTAGCTCCATTCTACAGAGGAGCAAACAGGCTTGGAGTGCTCAGGTGACTTGATGGCTATAGATGGCAGCCCTGGAATACTACCTGCCACTCTGCCTGCAACACGAGGCTTTTTTCTACCGTCCCGTTGTGCTGCCATGGGATTAAAACAACCATTGGGGCACTCTTCATCTTATAATTTGGTAAAAGGGATTCCAGAACCCTGGACTATAGCAAAAGAACTGAGTCACTGGGTTTGCCAAGGCCAACAAACTTGAAAGACTGAGCTCAAAACCTGGGATTGAAAGGAGATTGTGGAGATTTGGGGGAGAGGCTGGGCTCCTTGGCCACGGTGAAGGACGGTGGATTTGTGTGCCTGTTTGCTGATGGAGCGGACAGTTAGGCAGGCCAAGGGACTGGTCTTTGAGCCGCTGAAGCCTCCTCATGCTCCCTGGCACTCTTGGGATCTGAGCCACCTCCCTATTTAGGGCCAAATTGTTCTCTCCAGGTAACAAGGAGGTTAGAAAACATGGCCATTGCTGGCCTCGTTTGGCTCAACAAATTATGGTTCTCCAGCCTATGGTATAGACAGTTGGAACAGTGGTACCTCGGACAGGGCTCGGCCCCCACTTCATAATCACTCTGTGACTCCCTCTGGACCTCAGTTGCTTAATCTGTAAAATAGGTCTAATGGTACATCACCTGTGTCCTCTGAAGGTCACTGTGTCATTTAAAGGATGATAATCATTTTATCACCTTCCACATGGTTGAGACATGGCCTGAAAGCCTGCCACTCTCCCTCTGTACCCCTGAATTGGGAGAGGCCATCTTTGGGCCTAGAGGCCACTCCTGCAAATATGTGGCGCTCAGGTGCCCCAACTCCCATTTGCCCAGGTGTGCAGCCACGCGGATCTTTGTGGACAGTTTGGGGGCCTCCATTTCTATTGCATTGAAGGCTCCTGCTGCAGAATATGCCTGAAAAAGGGCAGCTTATGTGCGAAGACTCCTTGCTCCCTCCCTCCCTTTAACAAGCTCTCCCATGACATCCCTATAACATGCTGTAGGGCCTCATATCATGGAATGGCCCACTGAAGGGGGCAGTTAATCCAGTGGGGAGAGTGCTGCATTGGGAATCTGGGTCTCAGCTGTTCCCACTCCCTCCCTGATTGACCTGGGGTAATCACTTCCAGGCCTCAGTTTCCCCTTCTCTCAAAAGAAGAGGGTGGCCTCCTCACAGGGGTGCTGGTGATTCCTGCAGGGCTGTGGCTCACTGGGATCCTTCTCCCGGGCTCTCAGATCAGCGAGTGGGAAATCCTTGCTGTGTGTCAGGCCCTGAGCTGGGGTGCTCAGAAGGGTGGAGACATTAGTATTGAGTGGGCTCTGGAAGTGGAGAGAAGGAAGCAGACACAGGTTAAAAGTGGTTTATCTTTATTGGTGTCTAGAGAGAGAACCTCCGACCCTCCCCATCCCAGCGAGTGACATAGCCCCACACCATACCCAGTGCCTTGGTCAGGGAGAGCCCGGCATCATGGGGAAAGGCCGTTAGCTCCTTCCCAGCATGGCTGGAGGCCCAAAGAGCAAAGGAACCAAGACCTGTGTGGGTCCAAAACACTAAAGAAACAGGAAATCAGATCATCTCCTTAAGGATACTTTTAATGATTCATTGACTGTGCAGACACACACAGCTTCTCTGGATTCTGGACCCTGTTTGCTACACAGAGTGATGCCAACAGAATGCCTACGCGTAGTGATTTCTGTTGGGAGACCCGGCCCGTGCGTTCACTTGGCACGGTGGGTTATGAAAGTAGCATTGCGAACAAATCCCCTTCAAGCATTGTTTCACCAGAAAGGGAATTCTCCCAGGATCCAACAGGAGCCTCCCAGCCTCCCCATCTAAGACTTGCTGGGATTGGAAACGCGGCCCATGAAGAGCAAACAGCTGGTGCGGTGCTCATAGATGAGAAACAGGAAAGGCCGGTCAACGATGAACCGAACTTGTGAGGAGAGGGGCATGAAGCCCACGGTGGTCACAGCAGCCGCTTGGGTCCCCTCTTCGTTCACCGTGATGGTGCCTTGATGCTTGAACTGTCCAGATATGGAAAGAGAGCATCTCTTAATCCTTAGTGCTTAATTAAGGGAGGCAGCATTGCTGCTGGTTCAGGTGGACCCGCGGGGTTAGATGGAGACGGCGCCACAGGCTCATGGCCTAGCGTACCCCCTCCACCTCCCTCCCAGGCTCCTCTGGCAGCTTCTCCCACTCTTGGCCATCCCTCAGTGGCATCGCACCGGCTGCTAGAGGGCTTGTCAGCTCTCTGACCTCCAAGTCCAAGTATGGGGTGTCGTCACGCTGCCATATCTCAGCAGAGCTCGCCATGTGTCTTAGCTAGATTGTCCCTCTCGCCTACTGAGTCACATTGGGATGGCCAGAGATGGGAGGAAGGAGTGAAAACCGAACCCCAAGAGCGCCTCTGTTGGGGGCTGGGGGCAAGGAGATGGGGTGCTTACCAAGTCAATGACGAGTTTTTGGTCCGATATTCCGGAGAAGTCTCCGTTGTGATCAAATAGTTCGGTTATACCCATCGATTTCAGAGTATCTACCAGGTTGTAGTTCTTTTCCAGCTTGAACTTAGGCAGACGAATCTCACGTGTTCTGGAGAGAGGGGGGAACACGAGGTCGTCATAACAACTCGCCATTTGGGGGGGCAACCTCAGAAGGTCCCACCATGTAGCAGACCCACTGGTTTCTGGAGCTGCCACGTGCAGGACTCCAGAGCCATGGTGAACAGGAGCTGGGTACCCTGGGCCGAGAGCACCTCCAGTTAGACTCAGGGACTTGGAGTTAGATCCTGGTTGGTCCTTTAGGGTCTGTGACATGTTATTTGTCTGGATCCACTTCCTTCTTTGCCAAGTGAGGGGGGTGGATTAATGATCCCCAGTGCCCCTTCTTGCACGGGCCTGGGTGATGTTTCAGAATTTAGTCTACAGGGACTAGGGTGGGACTGTGATTGACTAGAAGAAGGGACTCCCACGTGAGGGAACTTGTGTCTTGCTCAAAGTCTCCCAGGTAGATGCTGGCAGGTCTGAACCTGGTTTTCTGGCCCTTAGGCCAGTGCGCTCGCGCTCTCTCTCTCTCTCTCTCTCTCTCTCTCTCTCTCTCTCTCTCTCTCCCCCCCCCCCCTCTCTCTCCCCCTCTCCCTCCCTCTCTCTCTCTCTGTCTCTCTTTCTCTTTGTCTCTGTCTCTGTCTCTCTTTGTCTCTGTCTCTGTCTCTGTCTCCCCCTCTCCCTCCCTCTCTCTGTCTCTGTCTCTCTTTGTCTCTGTCTCTGTTTCTCTCTCTGTCTCTCTTTGTCTCTGTCTCTGTCTCTCTTTGTCTCTGTCTCTCTCCTTCCCTCTCTCTGTCTCTCTCTGTTTCTCTGTCTCTCTCTGTTTCTCTCTCTCTCTCTCTGTTTCTCTCTCTCACCCTCCCTCTCTCTCTTGCTCTCTCTGCCTCCCCCTCTTCTCCCCCTCTCCTTTCTTGCTTCAGAGTGGGTTACCCTGGCTGGCCTTGGGGCGAGGGCCCTTCCTGGGATAGAGTCAGCCTCTTCCTGGAACATCTAGCCCAATTCCTTCATTGTGCCAGTGAGGAAACTGAGGCCCAGGGCTACAAGAGCTTCATAACCATCCCTTCATGGATTCACTGGGGATGAGCCCTTTAATGAGCTCTCCTGTCGTCCTTGGAGGTTTACACCGTGCTTTACAAACATTCATCTCATCAGATCCTCCCAGCAGCCTTGCAAGGCAGCTGCCATGATCATCCCCATTTTACAGATGAGAAAACCAATGTAGACAGAGGTTCGAGGGCTTGACCAGGCTTGGCCACTTTGAACTATGGTTTCCTGACTCCAGGAACTTTTTTAAAGTCCATTATCTGCTTCCTGACTTCCAGTGAAATGGGCTGGAGGGGATGGAGTGTGGGCCTCAAGCCAGAAAACTGAGTTCAAGTCCCACCTCCGACCCCTCTCTCCAGTTGCTCTGCTCCAACCAGCTGGTAAGATGCCAGAGCTGGCCTCATCCTTACCCCTATTCTACCTTAATAATTGTAAAATCATCTTAATGGGTAGCTCACAGAACTTGGAGATGGCAACTCGGTGACTCAGTGGACACAGAGCCAGACCTGGAAATGGCAGGTCCTGAGTTCCAGTCTGGCCTCAGACCCTTCCTAGCTGGGTCTAGCTGACCCCCACTGCCTAGCCCTTACTGCTTTTCTGCCTTGGAACCAGTACGAGGGATGAGACAGCTCAGTGGCTCTGTGACTAGAGAGCCAGGCCTGGAGACTGAAGGTCTCTCATCCGCTGTACTAAGACAGAAGGCAAGGCTGAAGACAACAACTCAGAGATGAAGGCTGGGATTCGATTCCTGCCCCAGGTGCTAGGGGGCAGTCATAGTGCCCCCTCCCAGAGCTACTGTAAGGGGCAAAGGGCATTCTAAACCTGTCAGGCCTCGCTGTAGGAGCCTTGGTGGTGTAGCAAAGTCGTCCTCATCTGGCTGGTGAAGCTGGCATCACAATGACCCTAAGATGGGGCAGTAGCCCATGGTGGCGCCTTCGTGTCTAGGAAAGCAGAACCTGGAGCTTGCAGGGGAGCAGAGGGAGAGAGCCGGCCCAGGGAAAGAACACTGGAGGAGGCTCTTCTAGGATGGGAGCTGGGGCAGAGAGCAGGAGGAGGCACAGTGAGTGGCAGCCTGGTCTGGGGGTACACTTGTCCTGAAGATAATGAGGAGAGAAGGCAGGCACCCTTGGGGGAGTTGGGGCTGGACGGAGGGAGGGTGTGAAGGCTTTGGATGGCGGATCCCATGATGAAAATGGCCTTGGGGCAAATTCCTTTGGTTGGAGAGAGGAAGGCCAGGAAGCACTGGCCACCATTGTGATCTTGGGAGGTGAAGGGGGCACCAGTGGGAAGTACTCAAGCCTGCCACTTCCACCATAGTGAATGGCCAGGGAAACTCCAGAGGGGAGGGGAGGAGGCTCTTGTGGCAGGCTCTACAGCCCCCTTGGCACAGTCTAGTGGATACAGAATGAGAGGAGACCACTCCCTGCCTGGGTGACATGAGCACATCATGCCTTCTGGGGCCTCAGTTTCCCCATCTGTAGGATGGGGCGGTGGTGGGTGTTACTTCCAACGCTATAGTCCCAGGATTCTTTGAATCTAGTGGGGCATCAATGAAATGGCAGCCCACTGAGGGCATTTGCTGTGCATTGCCTTCTCTTGTGATGCTCAGGCCTGGCCCTCCTTCCTTTGGCATCTCCATTTTATTTCTGCATCAGGCCTTCTCTGGGCCCCCCACCCCACTCCCTGTCTGCGCAGCCTGCTCTCCCTCTGTCTCTGGCCCACCTGAGAGGCTTCTCCTATGTTTGCTTCTCTCCCATCTGGCAGTGTTCATAGCACCATTGCCTCCACTGTCCACTTGGGGCAGACACCCAAGAGGCCCCAAGTGGAGAGAATGCTCTTGGAACCCTTCCTTCCTTCCTTAAGGCCAAGGAGACTTCCTATGTTCATTGCATCGATTGTCTCCTGGCCCTGCCCTTCCTCCTCTGCTCCAGGGTCAAGCCTGCTGGGGCCCTCAGTGGGCCCTCGGGTGGCAGGTGCCCTCTTAAGGGGACCTTCCTCACATGTGGCTCCCAGCCATGAGAGGACAGCGAGACCAGCCTCTCAGGCCTCTCCTTCAATCCTAATTTAATTTTGGGCCAGATCAGACATTTTGTAGGTGGCGGAAGCCCCAGTGAGGAACCTGCCCCATCCCCAGTTACAGATGGGCCCCTGCTCAGCTCCTTTGAGCCCTCGGAGTGGGGAGGCCCAAGAGCGAAGGCCAGGAGCTGGTGGCGGCCTTGTGACCAGCTGCTCCCCCTTTGGAGACCAGCCCCTCTTGCTGACCTCCGTCCTGATCTCACTTGGGATTCAAGAAGGCCTCACAGCCCTCCTCTGCGGTCTTGGGAGATTGTCTATGGGCGTTCAGGAGCTGCAGAAGCATATTGCTCTGTGCCCCATTCCTCAGGAAGCCCCTTGGTGTCGCTGCCCTGGGGCCTGGTGGAGGAACCCTGCCCCCTGGAGCTTGTGATCCCAGCACAGCCCTCCTTTGCCCACCTCCATGGACAGCCTAATGCCAGGTTCACAGGGATCTCTGGGATTGGATTCTGGGGCTCTGCCACCTGTGCTGCGCCTAGGGGGAGGGAGGCCTACTCCCCAGAGCCCTGCCGCCCCCCACGTACCTATTGGTCATGCTTTTCTGCCATCTCTCCACCGCCTGTGGGCTGAGCTGGGCCTCCAGGGCCCTCATGCCTGCCAGCTTGTGGGGCATCACGATCAGCATGCTGATGCCCCCCACGTACTGCAGCTGGAGCACATCACAGTCCAGCTCCTGGTCGTTGGCCACAAGGAAGTTGCCTTTGGTCTGCATCATGGGGACCTTGACCACCTCTTTCTCGTTGAGGCGGAAATTGGAGTTATGTGTCATTTCCGCTGGGAATTTGTTCACCCAGGTACCTGTACAGGTGACAAGAGAGGGGCCATTGTGCAGGCGATTCTTTAATCCCCACCTTACAGGAGTGGTGAGGATCTGTGTCGATTCCAGGACGGAAGAGCGGCGAAGGTGTCTCCAGCCGGATCGGGCCCCACGCCACCAGCCACCCCCACAGGCGACTCTTGGGAAATGCAGAGGGCATGCTGGGGTGGCTGGCAGAGCTGTGACCTGTGGACCTGTGCCTGTTGGCCTGTGTGACCCTGGACAAGTCCTTTCCCATCTCAGCCTCCATTTTCTTCTCTTTCAGCGAGTGGGATGGGGCTGGCCACCACTATGTGGAAGACTATTCCAGAACCCGTAGGCTGGGCATGCTTATGGTGGGAGTAGGCAGATGCCATTGAGAGGTACTGTCTCACCCCCTCTGACTGCTGATGTTTGTGAAAAACAGCAGGGATGATGCCTGGAGGCCTCTGGGAAAATGGGCCTGGCCGGCCCTTCAGAAAGCCCTTTGAGTCAGAGAGCCCTTCGCATCCTGCCCCTCGCAGAGAACAGAGAAAGGAAAATAGACAAAAATGCCAATGGAGAGCGGGGGGTGCTGGGGCCCAGCCTGTGTCTCGGGCTGTGAGAGCGATGGAACGCCATTATGCTGCCAGAAAGGATGAAGGGGAAGGCCTGGGGAAGTGAGAAGCACAGGAAGGGCGTTTCTGCCCCCAACAAACCACTAAAAGACCCATCTGCACCTCCTGACAAGGGGGCCTGCCCAGCGGAGCCACGTGGTTTTACTTGACTCTTTTAGCCCTTCCCGTCTGTCTTCAAGTTGATTCTAAATAGTGGTTCTAAGGCAAAAGAGCGGTAAGGGCTGGGCGATGGGGGTAAATGACTCACCCAGGGTCACACAGCTAAGGAGTGTCTGAAGTCAGATTGGAACATGGGACCTCTTCTCTCTAGGCCGGGAGCTCTATCCACTGAGCCACCCAGCTGCCCCTTACCTGACTATTTTTAACTAGAACTTTATTGTTTAGTTTTCCACCAGTAACAATAGAGTTGAGATGGGGAAAAAATAATTAAAATATTTTCAAATAATTGAAAAATAAGTTGCATTAAAAATTAATGGGGGCAATTAGGTAGCTCAGTGGAGAGAGCACCGGGCCTAGAGAGGGGAGGGCCTGGGTTCAAATGTAGCCTCAGGCCCTTCCTAGCTGAGTGACCCTGGGAGAGTCACTTGACCCCCATTGCCCAGCCCTCAGTGCTCTTCTGCCTTGTTGCCGATACACAGCACTGATTCTAGGAGAGAAGGTGAGGTTACATAGCTGGGGAGTGTCTGAGGCCAAAGGGGAGGGTTCCAGAAAAAGAAGTGACCGAACCTAGGATCAGCACTTAGCCGCCCTGACGTTCTGCTTCCATCTCTCCCCCGGGCTCCCGGCCCCGTTACCTTTGAAGTAGATGCAGTTCAGGATCAGCATCTGGGTCAGGGGCTCTATGCTCCCCAGCGCGTCCTTGATCAGGCCCTTGGTCACTTTCAGAATGTGCTCATTGGTCTTGCTGACAAAGGCAGGCTCGGAGAAGTCGGCGCGCTGGGCCTCGGCAAAGTAAAACTCCTTCATCTGGGTCTGGAAGGCCTCCAGGATGGGGATCCGCCTGTGCACGTAGAGCTCATTCACGGAGCGCAGAGTGTAGCCGAAGTTCCTCCTGAAGAGCCGGTGGGTCAGCTTGCGGAAGAGGTTGTGCACCGTCTGTGTCTCATACTTGCTGCTGGCGTTCACGAAGTCCTTGAAGTGCAGGGCCGCGTGGACCTGCTCGTGGGTGCTGCCCCCGAGCCCCAGGGAGATCATGGCCATGGCGGTAGAGACGCCCACCGGGGCGAGGAGGACGTTGCTGTTGGGCTCGGCCGCCTCCTTCAGGGTCCGGTACAGGTCGAAAGCAAACTTGGCGTTGAGGATGTTGAGCCGCTGGATGCGACTCTTGCCTTGGAACAGCTCCAGGAGGTTTCCCGGCTTGGCCTCCGGGTCCGTGGGTGAGACGGCATCGATGATGTCGATGTAGTCATCATCGTCGCTGAAGATTTTCTCCAGGTCCAGGTAGTCCTCCTCCTCCTCCTCCTCTACCATCAGGTCGTGCGTTACTGTGTTCTTCTCGTGGAAGTCGGCTGGCAGGAGAGGCATGCTCAGGTTGGTGGGCTCTGGTCGCCCCTGTGGCCTGTCTGACGATGGGGATTTTGCCCCATTCTCAGAGGGTCCCCTGGGCTGTGCCCTGACCCACGTGACCAGGGAGAGGAGGAAGATGTAGAGCCCAAGTTTCATTCTGGCCACCCTGCCATTGGAAGAGAAAATGAATCTATTAGCATTCTGTCTCCAGTTTAAAGAAAGCCGGGCCTGGCACCTCAGGGCCCAGCCAGGAAGGTTTCTCAGATGAGGAACCTGAAGCTGGAAACAGCTTAGCAACTTGTCCTAGGTCCCCCAAGCAGAGCCTGGGCCAGGGCCTGGCCCACTTGCCCCAGTTTATAATAATGCCTTATTCTGTCTGCATCCACAGGGGTAGGTAGCGCTGGGTTCTCAACGGCTGTGCCAGTGGGGCTGGGCAGACTGGGCATCCAGCCTTGAAGGCCCAGCCTAGCTGTCCAGAGGAGGGGCGGGACCTCTCTGCCACAGAAACTCGCCTCCCCCCATGGGACGCTTCAGAGCCTGGCTCAGGGTCTTGCCCGTCATAGCTCCTTGATCCACCTTCCTGATCCAAGTGTGTTTTCCCTGGTTCCTCGGGGCTATTTCTGCCTTTGGAGCTCTGGTGCCACAGGGCCTGAAGCTTCCCTGTTTGGAGGATGGGCCTAGTGTTGGGTTCTGGAGAGGGAAGGAGGCAGACTATGGCACAGTTCTCGTTCCTTTCTGCATTGATCAAGGATGTAGAGCCTCGTAGATCCCTCTGGCTTCCTCCATCAAGCCTTGAAACACTGAATGTCAGGCAGCTGGGCTGACTTCTTAGACAGATGGGCACTGTGCAGCCATGTGTGATAGTGGCACGGGGCACCCTTGAGACCCAGGGCTCTTCACCCGAACTGAGTGGCCCCTGGTGGCCAGCTCTTCTGACTCCTTCCTCTTGGGCTTTTTGTTCTCATTCTACTTGTAGAATCCTTGCCCTTGGCTCCCAGCATGCTAGTCAGCTGAGCAGCCAGCCACGTTGTCTACAGTTAGGGCCTGTCCTTTGGTGAGGTGCTTGGCCTTAGCATGCAGAGCTGGACCTTTGTGCTGGCAGCCCCAGGACTCAGTTCCCTCAAAAACCTAGTATTTCACGGCTCAGGATTCCTTCTCTCCTTCCTCCTGACATTTCCTCTTCTGCCCTGATAAACACACACTCTCCCTCTCTCCCTCCTTCCCTCTCTTCCTCTCTCTCTCTCTGTCTTTCTCCCTCTCCCTCACCCCTTCTCACCTCCTCTCTCTCCCTTTCCCTCCCTCCATCTCTGTGTGTGTGTGTCTCTCTCTCCCTCTCCCCATTGGGCCCTCTAGAACCTCCTTCTCAGCTTTTTTGGCCTGTTTGCCTCAGCCCAGGGTCCCCAGGAGAACAGGCCTGGTGAGATGAGAACACAGTGGACCAGCCTGCCTAGCTGGAGCTGTGAGGTCCCGGCCCTTTGTTTCCCTGCTGGCCTCTCCCTGGCCACATTCCTCTGGAGAAGATGCCTTGGGCCAAGTCACAGGCATTCCACGAAAATTCTAGCCCCTGGGGCAGCGAGGTGGCCCAATGGATAGAGCCCTAGGTCTGGAGTCAGGAGGACCTCAGATACTTCCTAGCTGGGTGACTAGGCAGTCACTTAAACCACTTTGTAGCCCTTCTGCCTTGGAGCTAGTACTTAATATTGATTCCAAGATAGAAGATGAGGGTTATTTAGAAATGAAAAGAATAGCTCCTAATTCTCCCATGATTTAGTGTTTCTAGAACCCAAAAACACCATGAGGAGGTGCTGCAAAAAGCACAGAGCCCTGGACTGATCACCTAGGCTCATACTGGTAGCGAGCGGCAGAATTAAGGCCTCTGGGCCCCCCACCCTGACTGCTGTCTTCCCACAGGTGCCACAACCTCCCCAGACACTATGTTCCTGGATGGAAGGTGCCAGCTGGGCCAAGCCCCTTCTCCCATTGCGCCAAGTTGTCAGGGAGGGGATACTGAGGCAGGAGTGCCAAGGCTCTCTTCCTCTGTTCTCCTTGGGTTCCCTTCTAGCCCTGGAGAAACTTTCTGGGCCTTATTTAGACCTGAGTATTCTCTGCTTTTTATTGAGAGGTGGATTAGACTGTTGGGCTTGACTCTATCCTTGGCATGATTTCTTTGGGAGTTGAGTCAAAAAACACAGGTCCCTTTGAATCTGGGCTTGGACAGTCACATAGCTGTGACCTCACTCAGCCTCAGTTTCCTAATTTGTAAAAGGGGCTGACAAGAGAAATGTGAGTTCCTCATATTAAGCTCCTTTTCTAGCCCTGCACACTCCATTTTAAAAGCCGCAGAAGAAGGAAGCAACTGAGGGAATTGCCTCATGATAAATTTATGGAAAGCCCATTTGCCAAATAAAAAAGTCAGCATCATTCAGAGGAAGGAGCATTTGATTTGAGGCCAGAGGCCTGAGTTCAAATTCTCACTCAGTCACTTGATAGTTGTGGTCTTCCTGGAGATAAAATCTCTCCCTTTTTGTAGAAGAAAAGGATTGAACTATAGGACCTTTGGGACCCCTTCCATCTCTAAATCGCTAAAAGCTTCTGGGAAGCACTCCAGGAAAGCTGGAGGAATGGGAACGAGGAAGAAGAGCGATGCAGAAATGCTCATCTAGAGAGGACTCAGCCAGTGGGGAAGGGCTGCCACAAGTCTTCTCGTCGGCACTTCAG
Organism: Monodelphis domestica; assembly: GCF_027887165.1. Classification (NCBI taxonomy): domain Eukaryota; kingdom Metazoa; phylum Chordata; class Mammalia; order Didelphimorphia; family Didelphidae; genus Monodelphis; species Monodelphis domestica. The sequence continues at coordinate 14,363,181 of NC_077229.1, read as the reverse complement.
AGAAAATGAGGCCTGGCTTGTCTGAGGAAGGACCAACAGAGGAGGAGGCCTGAGGAGATGAAGTGCCTTGGAGACTGGAGCCTCTGGCTCCCTGCTTGGCAGGCTTCTCTCCAGCCCACTAGAGGGAAAATGGGCAAGAACCTGGGCCATCTCCTCTGCCGCTCAGGCTGCGTGTGTGCCATCCCAGCACTGAGGGGCCCTGGGCTTTGAAGATGCCATCGGCTGTAGGTTGGACCCAGCCGGCCCTTTGTCCAGGGCCCAGCTGCAGGACGTCCACCCCAGGGGTCAACCACACCCACTGGCTAGAGCAGTTCCCAGAGGCTCCCCAACCCCCTACCCCAACCTCATGGAATTGTTCATCCCTAAAGTATTGGTGGAATTTGGAGACTCTTTCCTGGGCTGAACAACTCTCCCAAAATGGCTTTTCAGAAAAGAGAACTGGAGAAGTGTGCTCAGGAGAGCCCCCACTCATGGGGGACAGAGTCTCCAGGAGGCCCCAATCCACAATATTTCAGGCCCAGTGATCCATATCTAGGGAGAAGCAGCATCTTCAGAATTTGTTAGACCAAAGTGCCCTGAGGGAGGTGCCGCCCTGGCCTGGGGAGGTCTGGGCTTGGGTTCAGGTTCAGAACCCGGCCCTGCCAGTTACTAGCTAGGGGGCTTTGGACAAGTCTCTTCCCTTTCCTGACTTGTTTCCTCATCCCTGAGGTGAATGAGGCCCAGAGTGCCAGCCCTAGACAGGCCCTCGGTGGTCGTCTGCTCTCTGGCAGTGGTGTGTCCAAGGGTATGGGGGTCGGTCAGCAGTGGCAGAACTGACCCTTAAAAAATTCTTTCAGTATTTTATTCTTCCCCAATTACGTAAAAACGAATTTAACATTCATTTCTAACATGCCAAATTCCTCTGCCTCCCTGAGACGGTACGTGATTTGTTCTAGATTTTACCCGCGATATAATGCAAAACATTTCCAGATTGGTTATGATGTGAAAGATGATGCATCCCCGCCAAAATGTCCCACAAAGAAAGGAGACTTTTGACCTGCATTCCCACTCCCCCACTCCGTCAGCTCTTTCTCTAGAAGTGGAGGGCTAGTCTGCCTGCCTCCCTCCCTCCCTCCCTCCCTTCCTCCCTCCCTCCCTCCTTCCCTTCCTCCCTCCCTCCCTCCCTCCTTCCCTTCCTCCCTCCCTCCCTCCCTCCTTCCCTTCCTTCCTTCCTTCCTTCCTCCCTTCCTTCCCTCCTTCCTTCCTTCCTTCCTTCCTTCCTTCCTTCCTTCCTTCCTTCCTTCCTTCCTTCCTTCCTTCTTTCCTTCCTTCCTCCCTTCCTCCCTCCCTCCCTCCCTCCTTCCCTCCCTCCCTTCCTTCCTTCCTTCCTTCCTTCCTTCCTTCCTTCCTTCCTTCCTTCCTTCCTTCCTTCCTTCCTTCCTTCCTTCCTTCCTTCCTTCCTTCCATCCCTCCTTCCTTCCCTCCCTCCTTCCCTCCTTCCTTCCTTCCTTCCTTCCTTCCTTCTATCCCATCTATACCTTTTGTTTTAGACTCTATAGCAAATGTCAGTTCCAAGACAGAGCAGTAGTAAGGACTAGGCAATGGGGATTAAGTGACTTGCTCAGGGTCACACAGCTAGGAAGTGTAGGAGGCCAGATGTGAACCCAGGATCTCCTATCTTTAGGCCTGGCTCTTTACCCACTGAGCCATGAAGCTGCGCCTGGATAGCGTTTTCTGTCATTGTGTTGTTGAGAATAGCCAAGTCATTCCCAGTTGGGCACAGTACAGTATTGCTGCTACTGGGTCCAGGGTTCTCCCCGCACAACCAGCTCTTGACCCTGTTCCTGACTACACTTCCCTTGGTTATGGTCCCTTCCGGCCCTGATGTTGGCACAATCTCAGGGTGGGAAGCGGCCGAAGAACCACTTACCAGACAGGCTCATTCAGCCAGCTTTGGGCAGCTCTCGTGCCTGCCAGCCTCAGTTGGCCCCTTTGTAAGTGCCCCTGTTCTACAAGTTCTGCCCTCAGCCGAGCCATACCCAATGTATACCTCTTGCCCTTGACTGCCTTTAGGATTCTCAAGGCAGCTGTCCAGCCCAGACCCTGCTGCCTTCTCCAGAGAGATGACCTCCTTGTCAGTCTTCCAGCTGCCCCCTCTTCTGCCTTTGTTCTTCAGAGACGGGACATACTCCTCTGGGAAGCCCCCCTTCTCTTGTACCGAGGAGGAAACTGAGGCCTGAGGAAGGGAAGGGTTGCCCGGGTGCCCAGCAAGTTAGAGAGTAGACTTATCTGAAGGGCCTGGGCTACCCCCTATGTTTACCAGGAGAAGAGACTTTCCCAAGTCACCGGCCAGATCACAGTGTAAAGCTCTCTTTCAGGCGTTCTCTGACCCAGGCCTCCTGCTTAAAGGGAACAGAAGTTCCCAGCCTGGGTCAGGCGCTCGTCAGACAGTCAAGACCCCCTCAAGGGCCCTGATAGGTCAGGGAGCAGGAGCAGATCTTACCTTGGTGCCCCAGAGCTGGCCGAGCAGAGCTGACCAAAGCCACAGCCTCCCCCTGGGACCAGTTCGGCTGAAATGTGAACTTTGGTGCCGGCCGGGGGCACGTTCTCCAAGGTAAACAGATCCCAAATCAAACATCCCTGAACTGCCTTCGTCAGCAAAACCCCCACCCCCCGTGTTTGTCCTGGGGCTGCTGCAGGCCAGATGGGAGCGCTTCTGCCTGGAATGTTTGGAAGGCCCAGGGTTCTGGACACTTGCCTGGCCTCCTGCAATCCAGGCCCTGCTCCTCTACTTATTGACGGTGGGACCTTGGCCAAGTCACTTCTTTTGGGGTCTCTGGTTCCTTCTCTGTCAAATGGAGGGGTGTAGGTTCTGGCCCCCCAACAAGGGGACCTCTCACCCCCATGGGTCTTACTCATAATGGTAGCAATCAGCACTCTCAGCCTGTTTTCTAAGCATCTTCCCTTTTGGCATTTAAGGCACCCCCCAAGCCTGGCTTTAACCCACCTGTCCAGGCTAATCACCCCTTAGCGACATGCCAGCACCTGCTGGCCTCCTTAGAAACTACTCCTTATGTCTCTGTGCCTTTGCCCAGCCTGTGCCCCCTACCTGGAATGCCCTTTCTCTTCACCTCCACCTGGCATATAGAAACTTGCCACCTGCCGCATGGATGGCTTGGGCTAACTCCTGAGCCTCTGTTTCCCCATCTGTAAAATGAGGAACTAGTTGCTCTCCGCAGCTTCTTCCAGCGCCAAGTCCTGCAAGGTGCCAGGAAGATGAGATGCACTTGAAGCAGCCTCAGCCCTTCAGGCCGGGGGGCCCTTCTCATTGACCTCTGGACTCATGGTCACGCCCCCCCAGAGTGGACACAATCCAGTGGAGAGGCCTCCTGGCAGGGGGACCCTGGGCAAGGGAGCCCCTTTGCTCCTCGTGGCCCAGGCCCCTGGAAGCAGGAGGCGGCTACCTGGCTGGTAGAGGGACTGTTAGAGGGGTGATGCCTGCCTCCACCCCCCGCAGTGTTATGTCCTCCTGGCTTGAGGTCATCCTGTGAGCCGCCTTTTCCTGTTTCTCTGCCCTTGCCTGCCAGCTCACCAGACGTCTGCCGCCCATCAAGGAAGCCAAGCCGAGGCTTCAGAAGCTCTTCCGCGACTTCTGGCTCTACTCTGTGCTCATGGGATTTGCTGTGGAAGGCTCAGGTAGGGTGATGCCCCTCTGGCTTTGGCCCGAGGCCATCTTGAATCTGGCGTGTTTTCTCTCACTCCCCATAGACATGGGTTCTGGGCAGAGGCCAGATGTTCCGGGAGTCTTCTTAGAAGACCGAAAGCCCTTCCCCACTAGGGAAGTGCATCCTGGGTGCGAAGAGGCACAAAGAGGAAGGAGCCTGGGACTCCTGCCCCCCTTGGCCTGGCTCCAGAGGGTGGTCCTGCCCTTCACAAATGGGATGGGCCTTTAATCCTTGGAGGAGGCCCAGGCCAGCAGTAAATTCCTCTGTGGCAGACCCCAGGCCACCCCCAGGACTCTCTGGTCCCTGGCCCCACACTCCAGAAGCTTGAATGGGCCCTGTGGTGCTGTGGGTGCCCCTGCTAGGATGAGGGCATGACCTAAGCCCAGAACTCCCCATTTCCTGGACACTGAGCTGGAATCATGTTTCCTTAGATGTCCTCCCTCCATCATGCCAAGAAACCCGGGATCGGAGAGAAGGTAGAAGGAAGGGTTGGCCTCCAAAGCAGGGCCAGAACCCTGGGGCAGTGCTGAGAGCTGCAGGGATCAGGGACCCAGTGGCTTTGGAAGGAGGAAAGTCCAGGGAAGGAAGGAAGGAAGGAAGGAAGGGCAGGAATTGGGGAGTTTTTGACTGCACGGCTTGTGCTCAAGCATCAGCTTACTGTTGAGCCTTGGATGCCCATGTCGAGCTTCCCACAACTGCAGGGTGCAATGGACCCAGGCCCTGCCATGACCAAGCAGGCAGCTTTGGGGGTTGCTTTTCCTGCTGAATGCTGCTCCCCCTGACCAGGCTTCTCTGCGGTGACTCTCGCCTATGCCTAGCCTTTGCAGACTTTCCTGCTGGTGTAGCCCTCAGGGGACTCGACTGTGGCCCTGGAGGAGGTGGGAAGGCTGCTCCGGTAAGGAGGCAGGAGCTCCCACGCTGTGTCCGGACAGATGGACCGTGGATGGCCCAAGGACTGGGCCCTGGGGCGAGTGAGGGGCCAGTTCAGACACAGTGCATGGGCACTTTTGGCTCCTGGCCAGATGCCCTAGTTTCCCTTCTTATGCTTTTACAAAGCCTTATCTTCTGTCTTAGAATGGATACTATCGGTGCCACGGCAGATGAGTGGTCAGGAGGATGCAGTGGGGGCACCATAGCCAGGAGGCATCCGAGACCGTGTCTAAACCCAGGCCCTCCTGCCTCTAGGGCTGGCACTCTGTCTCCTCAGACACTCACCTGCCCCCTTCTTGTACTTGCAGGACTCTGGCCGGAGGAGTGGTACGAGGGGGTCTGTGAGATAGCCACCAAGTCGCCCCTGCTCACGTTCCCCAGCAAAGAGCCGCTGCGGTCTGTCCTCCAGTACAACTCGGCCATGAAGAACGACACCGTCACGCCGGTGAGGACCAGCCCCTCGTGTGACCTTGGCCGGGTCCCCACCCTCTCTGACCGTCAGCTTTCTTCCCCGTGAGATGTGAGGCAGAAGGGGTGCTGATGGGCAGCGTCCCTACTTCCTCTCTCTGAGGGACAGTGGAAGAGGGATTGCCTGACATCTCCCAGCGTCAGAGCTGGTGCCGAGTTCTGACCCGCCAGCTCCATCTGTGGCCAGGCCTCTCTGGCCAACAGCCTCAGTTTCCTCACCCATTCAATGGGGCAGTAGTCCCGAGCGTGGTATGGTGGGCAACGTGGCCCGATCTCAGGCCCTGCCTCTGATGCCCACCAGCTGTGGGACTCTGGTGGTGACGAGCTGGGAGGTAAAAGACTCACTTTTGTGTCCTCAGGCCGAGCTGAACGAGCTTCGCAGCACAATCAGCAATCTGCTGGACCCGGCCCCCGAAGTGTCCGCGCTCATCAACAAGCTGGACTTCGCCATGTCCACCTACCTGCTCTCCGTCTACCGCCTGGAGTACATGAGGTGCGTTTGTCCCAGGGCCTCCCAGGGGCAGTATGGCGACCCGGCTCTGACCTGCCCCTGTTCCCCCCAGTTCTTGTCTGTCTGGTGAAAGCAGGGACCCCAGGAAATGTGCCAGCTCGCAGAGCTTTGGGCGCCGATTGCTGAGGGAGCCTGTGGCCTCAGGGCCTCCCTCGGTGCTCCTGAAGCCACACCTTGTGCCTGGCTCGGGGGCTCTGCTCTGTGCAGCGCGGCACACATGGAGCCGAGAAGCCCGGCCCGCCCTGCCGGCCCTCAGCAAGCTCGTGTTCTAATATGAGGCTAACAGGGACCAGCAGAGGAGGCATCCCAGCCACAGGCTCCAGGACGGTCCAAGGATGGGGGCGGTGGCAATGGCCAGCAAAAGAAAGCACATGGATGGGTTCAGAGGCAAGATGGCTGATGGGAAGAATGATGGCCCACAGGGGAGTCAGCCCCTAGTCTGAGGAGAGCGACACATCACTTGTGCATGTGCAGGACTATTTGGGTGTCCTAATCTCAGAAAAAAATGGCAGGTGCCAAAGCGAAAAGTTACAGGCCTTTGGGAGGTCCCTCCACAGTAGGGGCAAATGTCCCCTTTATGGCATCACCAAGATGGTCCACCATGACTGAGCCAGGATCTTCTCTCCAGCAGCCTTAGAAGGAGGCATCCTGTGGGGAAGGAGAACTCCTAGGGCCACCTGTTCTCCTCATGCCCAGCGCCCTCAGTCAGGAGCCATCTCCCTGGAGTGAGCCCCCAGTGGGCTGCCATTGCTCCGAGTCCAAGGTTCTCTCAGCTGGAAGGACCTTAGGCTTCCCCTGCCCCAGGCCAGACTGCCCGGACTCTCTTTACCTTCCGTCTTAGAATCCATATGGTGTATTAGTGCTAAGAGCTGGGCAGTGGGGGTGAAGTGCCCAGGGTCACACAGCGAGGAAGGGTCTGAGGCCAGATTGGAACCCAGGACCTCCCATCTCTGGGCTGGCTCTCTATCCATGGAGCCGCCTGCACCCCTCCCCCCAAAAAACATTCTTTCCATCCCACCTAGCCTCCCTGAAAGACTTCCAGGGAGGAAGAGTCAGTCCCTTTATTGGCCCTCTGGACTTTGGCCCGTTTTCCTCAAATGTAACTCTTCTTCACTTCCCTCGATGCTCTCAGTCCCCCTGGCAGGACGCAGACTCACTGCACGGCATGGGGTGCTTTCTTGGCTTGATTCGGCCCCAAGTGTTAAATTGCTGTCAGCTGACATCTTAGACAACAGACCCATGCCAGCCCCCCAGCCTCTCCCTCTTGGCTTCCCAGCTGGAGACTGCATCCCCCAGGGGTGTCTCTCCCAGTGAGATTGGTCATTGCAGGGAGAAAGCAAAGCTCCTTGTGTGGAGAGAGCCCCTCGAAATGTTTATCGCCAGGAACCTGTTCCACGGCGCCCCAGACTTGGTTGTGTCCAAGTAGCCAGCTGTGGTACCCTGGGTCACACACAACGTCCAGACAGCTACAGCCCAGACGTTCAGGAAATGGCTTCAGCCCTGTCAGCCAAGGAGACCCTACATGGGGCTGGCCTTGGCCCTGGATACCCTGTGGCCGGGCCCCTGAGCCCCTTGGGAGCCAGGCACCCTGTGGCTAAGCCCCTCTGGAGCCTGGCACCCTCCAGCTGGGTCCCTGAGCCCCTTGGGAGCCAGGGGCCCTATGGCTAAGCCCCTCTGGAGCCTGGCACCCTCCAGCTGGGTCCCTGAGCCCCTTGGGAGCCAGGGGCCCTATGGCTAAGCCCCTCTGGAGCCTGGCACCCTCCAGCTGAGTCCCTGAGCCCCTTGGGAGCCAGGCGCCCTGTGGCCAGACCCCTCTGATGCTGGGCGCCCTACAGCCAGCGCCCTGCCCTCTGAGCCTCACTGGCTGCCTCTGCTCTGCTGATTCCTTGGGGAAGGTCCAGCTCCTAGAGGGCCTCTGAGGTGTCAGAGCTGCTGCTGTGTTCACGGCCGTGGCTGCCCTCTCTCCCACAGGGTCCTGCGCTCCACAGAACCAGACCGCTTTCAAGTGATGTTCTACTACTTTGAGGACAAGGCCATTCAGAAAGACAAATCTGGTAAGCTTGTGAGCGGCCCCATTCTTAGGCCCTGCGTCCCCGGGCCGTGCTCCTGGCCGTTGGGCTCAGCAGGGCTTGTCATCCATCTGCCTTGGGGAGCCAGGGTGCAGCCAGCCTCCCGCTCTCTGGGGCCAGGGTCCCAATGCCCCCTGGCTGGCTCCCAGAGTGACTACATGTGGCCACGTGTAAAGGGCAGCGTACCCTGGGCTCTGATGCCAGCCGCGCTCCCAACATGCTTGGATCTCTGCAGAATGCTCACCAAGGTGCCTTCCTGCTCGGTCTAGAGGCTTTGAGGCTTGCTTTTTTTTATCAGACTTGGGTCCAGAACCAGAACCAGAACAGATGAGCAGGCCCAGCTCCAAGCTCATGACAGACCCTGCCCCAGGGAGGCAGCCACTTGTACTGAAGCACACCCACAGACAGATGGGCCTAGAGAAGGCCTTGGGAGCGGAGGGCCAAGTGCCCTGCCCCACAGAGCCGGGCACCCCCAGCCCACAGGTGTCCGAAACAGGAACTTGTTGAGGGCAGCTGGGCGGCTCAGTGGATTGAGAGCCAGGCCTAGTGACGGGAGGTCCTGGGTTCCAATCTGGCCTCAGACACTTCCCAGCTGGGTGACCCTGGGCAAGTCCCTTAAGCCCCATTGCCTGCCCTTATGGCTCTTCTGCCTTGGGACCAACCCAGGATTGATTCCAAGATGGGAAATGAGGGCTAAAACAGAAGGAACAGGAATCGGGGCTTCCTGGCACTTGTCTTTGGCCCCGTCCCCCGTCTCTGGGTAGTATTACGTGTCTTCCCTGGAGAAGGGATTCTGCAGGAATTGGGGGGTTTGGGTTTTAACAATGTCTGTCACAAGCATTTAGACAAGTGCTTGGATGGAAATGCCGACAGTTCTCTTCAGCCCAAACTTCAGCCTCATGTGCAGATGGCAGACCCATAGACATCCAATGGCAGAGGCCCATGGAGATGGCGCCCAGAGGGGGCTCAGGCTGGGGGGTCTTCACTGGGAGTAGCGCCCGGCACCGTGATTGGCAGCCCAAGGGAAGAGGGTGCTCCGAGGAATGTTGGAGCCCTCGAAGCATCGGGGAAGTCTGGGAGAGCCGAAAGCGCCAAGTGGGAACAGCCTCCCTTCTGCCCAGTGAGTGGCCTTCTAGGCTGCCCTCGCCGAGTCTCACACCATCACTGTGAGGCCTGTGCCAGGGTGTGAGGTGACACCCCCCCCCCCCCAAGGCCTTAGTGTCCCTCCCTGGGACACGAGGGAGCCATTCCTTCCACTAGCATCTGCCAGGTGCCTCCTCTGGGCCAGGGGCTGTCACGGGTTCTAGGGGGAGCAGCTCAGAGCTTTCCTTGGCCCCTCTGTAGGGTGATGTTGTAGCAAGAGAGGGAGGGGGTGGGAATGGAGCTCCTAGTCATTGGTGGGCATGCCCCAGCTCTGTGTGGATTCCCCACAGGCCTCCCTTGGCGTGGTGTGTCTGCTTTACCCCTGCTCATTCCCTTCTGCCTGGGATACCCCTGCCCGCTTTGTCTCCAGGGGCAGGAGAGGCCCTTCTCTGTGATTGCCGGGCATTGCCTGTCCCTCTCACGTGTGAGGCCTGCTGTGGGGTGCCCATCTGGGCCCAGAGCCCTTGGAGACCGACTCCTCTGGCACATGTCCGACTGTGCCAGATCCTCCTCAAGAGCCCCGGCCTGGAGGCAAGAAACTGACTGGGCAAGTCCCCGCATTGCTGTCTGCTTCAGTGTCCTCATCCGTCAGAGGGGCAGCGATGGCCCTCTGTCCTGGGGCCTTCAGGAGACCCAGTCAGGATGGCTCTGCTCGGGGCAGGCGCCCAGCCAGTGACCTGGGAGGGCTTCCTCTTATCCTCATTGTTCTGATCTCGATGAAGGTCGCCATCCTTCAAGGGCTTCTCTTCCCTCGTTCTTGGCCATAGTCAAGCCCAGAACACCCTTCTCCCTCACTGATTGCCTGCATTTGAGAGAAGAAATGATGCAGGAGGCCAGCCGGTGGAAGCCCGGCCCGGCTCTCCTGGCCCTCTGTCCGTGCCTCCCAGGGCCACGGTCCCTTCCCTTTCTACATCTGCTGATCTCCACCCAAGCTTCTGCCCTTCCTTACTTGAAGGAGGGAATAACTAGTGTTTAGGAAGCACTTTCTGAGGTCTCACAACTGGAGAGACAGAAGGCCCTGCTCTTGGGGGGCTCACCCTCGGAGGGACCAGCAGAAGGATCCGGGGGGACCACCACCCCTTCTTTAACTTCATTGCCATTGGCTAAAGCCACACGTTGACCCTGGGCAAGTCACTTAGCCCCGTTGCCAGCCCTTGCTGCTCCTGTGTCTTAGAACTGACACTGAGTTGGAAAAGATTTTAAAAATGTGCTTCCGACACGGAGCCATCGGATGACCCCCGAGACTTGGGCGGTGAGAACTCTTCTGGATCTGCAGCCACTGTGGGGCTTGGCTCAGGAGACTGAGGCCCAGAGACAGGGAGTAGTTTGTCTGATGATACCCAGCAAAAGAGCCTCAGCTCCGGAACCCAGGCCAGCTCAGGCCTTCAGGTTCCTGCTTTTGAGGCACAAGCTGGACCCACTCCTGCCATCTGCTGCCAGCCCAACGTGAGGTTTCGAGCTGGAGCCTCGCCTCCAGGAAGCAATCACGAAAGCGTCTGTCAGGAGATGTGCCAGAAAGGGCCCATTCAGCCAGCTGCCCCCTGGGCTTTGATCTTCCCCAAAAGGGGTGAAGAGGTTAATGTGATGCCTGTGGCCCCCCATGCCAGGCCCCAGGAGTCTGAGGGGCCTGCAGCTGCTGGGCCTTCCTGCTGGGGGCTGAGGGATCAAAGTGGCTGCTCGTCAGGGGGCTGTTCTATGGTTCTTTCCCAGGGTTTGTCTCCTCAGCCTGCTGCAGATACACACTCTCGGGTTTTCTAGCTTCTGTCTATTTGTGTCCTTTCTCTTTCTTCCCCTCTCTCTCTGTCTCTTTGTCTCTCTCCTCTCCCTCTCTCTCTTTTCCTTCTTCCTCGCTTTTCTCTCTCTTCTTTCTCTTTCTCTTCTCTCCCTCTTTCTTTCTCTCTTCTCTCTCCACTCTCTTCTCCTTCCTCTTTTCTCTTCTCTCTCTTTCCTTCTCTCTCTGCCTTTGTCTGTCTCTCTCCCTCTTTTTCTCCCCCCCCTCCATCTCCCCCACAGTTGCTTTCCTCTGAACTTAACCACCTCACAAGAATTCTTTTCAATATTTTCCCTGATCATTTTTTTGCTTTGAAAGAAGGCCCCAACGAAATCCCAGTATGGCGCACAAAGTGCCTTCTTGCCAGGCTCCGTCTCTGCTCTCCTGAAGGCTGAGACCCATTTGGATCCTCTGTTTCTTGGACGAAGCTCGCTGCTTGGTGCTTCCCCAGCATGAGCCCCAGGGCAACAAAAGCAGGTCCTTGGGGAGCTGACATTGGAGTGGGAGCAGACGGCTGTGTGTGCAAGGAGCCTCTGTGTGCCCGCGTGCGCTCGGGGAGAAGGTACCCCTGCACAGAGTGAAGCAGCCAGATCGGGGGGCGGGATGGAGCGAGGTGAGAACATGCCAGGAGGCAAGCGAGCGGTGTGGCAGGATGGCTCGTGGTATGTTCATACCAGCATGCTCAGTGGTCAGTGTGGCAGCTGTTTTGCTCTCTGCTTCTGTGAACATTGACTCCAGCCACCGTGAAGTAGCCAGCTATCAAATGAGCCCCCAGAAATCACCAGCACTTCTATAGATTACCAACAAAGGCCCAGCAGCAAGTGGTAGAAAGAAAAATCCCACTTAACAGGAGTGCAAATGGGCAGCAAGGTGGTTCAGGCCTGGAGTCAGGAGGTCCTGGGTTCCAGGGTGGCCTCTGACCCTTCCTAGCTGTGTGACCCTGGTCAAGTCACTGAACCTGCATTGCCTGGTGCTTACCGTCCTATCTTAGCATTGATACTAGGACAGAAAGTGAGGCTTTTACAAATAAAAGAAATGCAGACAATAAAGATTTCCTGGGAGTCTGCCTGCTGAGACTGAGACCCAGGGACCAGCGCTACAAGGAGCAGATCTCCCAGAAACCCTGGAGAGCGGCAGAAGGCCCTTCTGGGGGAGAATGGGCTCTTTAAGAAATGGAGAGAGGCCATCATCCGTGGGAAGCAAAGAGATCCTGCCCCGAGCCAGGGACCTGAGGCTCGACTTGTCTCCCAGGCTGGGATGGAGTGAACCCACAGGCACTGTTGGACAAGAGATGTCTGGGAAGGGTCAGCGGAGGAGAAGCGGGCTGCTGTGGGAGCTCCTTAACTCCTGGCCTTACGGAGAGGAGGAAAGAGGTGCAGAAGCTGGTCCCAACACTCCTTCGATCTGGGGAGAGCCCTGGGCCCGGAGCCAGGGAGAGCCGGATTCAAATCCAGCCTTGGACGCTTCCGCACTGGGTGACCAAGTATGGAGAGGCACAGAACCTAACTTTGGAGACCGAGACTCCCCCCAAATGGCAGATTGGAATCTCGTGTTCTTGGGCAGAGCCCCGAGCCTGCAGTGTGGCCCCAGACCCTGGGCGAGTCACTTCTTCCCCATCGCTCAGCCCTTGCCGCTCTCTGCCCTAGAAGCGATAGTCCAGGCACCTTTTGGGCAGGAGCCCTTCACTCCCCGGCTTTGTGAACTCCCTTTCTGAACGTCTTGACCTCCGTGTTCAGGGTAGATCGTCTCCCTTTGGATCTTGTGTGAGTTACATCTTTAAACACTCATCTGAGAAGCACCCACAGAGTGGCCTCTGAGCGGGCCCGTCCTGTCCGTCCGCGTCGCCAAGTCACCCGCTGATGAGGAAGCCAGAAGATCCCCGTTTGATGGCGAGGAGCCGCCAGAACAGCGAGTGGTCTCCAGTGTTCTTCCTCCGCCTTGGAGCCCGAGCTGTGCGGACGCTCTGCCCGGAACCTCCTGAGGCCCGTCTGGGCACGCACCGTGCTGGGTTTGCAGTGCCTCAGGAAGGTCCTGCCGGAAGGCAACAGCTTCCTTCACCAGGCCCCTGCTCTCTTCCGTTCTGTCCTTCCTTCTGCCCCGTCAGCCTCGCCTCGCTGCTCTCTTCTTCCTTACCTCCTCGGCCGCCTCGGCACACACCAGTTGTGCCCCCCCACCCCCAGATCCACCCGTCTCTGGCTGCCAAGGCCTTCTCCCCCGGCAGGCTTGTCCCCTGTGCCCTGTGGCCCCCTAAAGTGCCAGGAGCTCCGGTGGCCGCCTGGCACCCCTGAGAGCACATCCAGAGGCCTTCGCTGCCCACCCTGCCCCTCTCTGCTGCCTGCTCCATCAGGCTCTTGCTGTCTCTCCCTGGCCGGGCCCGGGCTGCCCTTTCTCCCCTTCTCAGCTTCCCGAGACTCCCAGCTCATAGCCCCCTCCTCCACCTATTTGCCATTGACTGTCTCAGCAGCCTGGAGGGAGGCGCCATTATCTCCATTTTACAGATGAGGAAACAAGGGGGGAGGCCTGTCTCCCCGGGCTCTGCGCCCTCGGTGCTTCTTGGCACCTCGTGGGCTCTTCACAGATCCTCGGGGCCTGGCTGATCGGTCCTTAGGGAAAGCCTGGTGCCCTATGGCGGGGTCTTGGCCCTGACCTCAGGGGTGGATGGTGGGGCGAGCGACCCCTTACTCTGCCCCCTTCCCCTCTTCTCTCTGTAGTCCCCTGCTCCTTCTGCCAGCGTGGTCCCTCCACAGGTGCCACTGGGGACCCCCGGCCTGCCCCCCAGGTCCTCCTGGGCGGCTCTGGTGCCCGGTGCTTCGGAGCGGGTGCCCCTGCGCCTCCTCCTCCTCTCTCCCCGGGGCCTCCTGACTGTGCCAGAGGCAGGGAGGGGAAGGGGCTCCCTGCTGGAGCCGGGCCCATCGAGGGGCTGCTTCCCACTGATTGGGCTTGAAGGAGTCTCCCGGTCGTTTGCCCATTGTGCGAGGCCTGCCCTCGTGGGGCCCGGAGCCTGTGTCTGGATGTCCGAGCAGCGCGTCTGACCGCTCTGGCCCTGAGTAACTTCACAGACACGTTTAGGGGAGCTCGAGATCAGGCCCAGCCATGCCCTCTTTCTGTAGAAGTGGGGAGCGAGCCGGGCCTAGAGGCAGCCGACGTCCTGGGTTCCAGGCCAGCCTTGGACCCTTCGTAGCGGCGCGACCCTGGGCCAGTCACAGCCCCCCGCTGTCTTAGAATCTGTTCTCAGCATCCTTTCTTAGGCAGAAGGCACAGGCTTGTTTTGTTTAAGAATGAAGAAAGAAACAGTTTCAGGACAATCTGAGGCTTCTGATTCCGCTCAGGGGCATGGGGGGGGGGATGCTCCTTGAGCCCCCGTAGTGGTCTGCTTCCAGTCTGCCAGCCGCAGACCTCCAGCCCCCAATGGCCGCCCTCCTGGGGCCGAGCCCGTCACACCAACGCCGGCTCCGGGGCGAGAAGCTGCTCCGGCCAGCCGTGAGGCCGCCTCGTTCCCTGGGGAGCCGGTCAGCGGGGCACTCGCCAGCCGGCAGCCCAGTGGGGACGTTCATCGGCCCGTGCTCTCTCCCCAGGCATGATGCAGTGCGTGATCTCCGTGGCGGACAAAGTCTTTGACGCTTTCCTCAACATGATGGCCGAGAAGGTAAGTGTTGTTAAGGTCGTGTGACCGCCCGGCCCCCACTTCTGACCTTCATGGGCCTGCCTGTCCGGCTGCCTTGTCTTTGCGGCCTCCACGTTGTGAGCCTGACCTTCCGACAGCGCCTGGGCTCGTCGCCCCCATTCCTGAGGGAGGCCCCCCGCCTTCCCCGCCTCCCCTCTGCCTGCACCATCTTCCTCCCGGCCGTGGTCCCCACTCAGAAAGCCCCTGCGGGCAGCGTCCGGGGGGCCTCCAGAGGGCGCGGGGCGTAGAGAAGGGGCTCCCATTTTATAGACGGGGAAACCAAGGCCGGAGAGGCTGTGTGACGTGGCTCCGAGCCAGGCCCTGGGCCTTCTCTGGTGCTCGTCTCCCCTCCGACACGATCCTGCCATACGCCGGGGCCCCTCAGACCACGTCCTTCCTGACCCTCCAGGCCAAGACCAAGGAAAACGAGGCAGAGCTCGAGCGCCACGCCCAGTTCCTGCTGGTCAACTTCAACCACATTCACAAGAGGATCCGCCGGGTGGCCGACAAGTACCTGTCTGGACTGGTGGATAAGTACGTTCCCCGGTGCCCCCTTGGCACTGCCAGGGCGTTGTCTGGGTGTCCAGGAGAGCCCCGTGTGGCTGCTCCATTGTGGCCTTGGCCGGTGACAATAAGTCCTTTATCTCTGGGTCAGGGGAGGGAAGGGGGAGGAAGTGGAACCGAGAGTGTGAAAGGAGAGGGATTAACCCTGGCAGGCCTCCTGAAGGAAGAAGCGCCTCCCACCGAAAAACCAAAGCACACCTGGGGCTCCTGGGTCCAAATCCAGACATCCTTATTGTGAGGGAGATAGAGGGGCAGGAGGTACGGGCCTGTCCTTGAAGACCCCCGGGGGCTGCTCCCCCAGACGGCTGTGTGTGGCTTCGGGCTCTGGGCATGATGCCCAATGCCATCACACTGGGAGGCACGAGGGCCAGTCCTTGTTTGGAGATAACAGTGAGCCCGGCCCTGCGGCTCCCCTTCAGGTGTTGCTGTTGGCGTTATTGTTACTGTTTGCCAGTGCAGGACTCACACCCAGGATCCTCTCTGCCAGGCTGCCCCTCGCCCCTCCTGCCATCTTGGGCCGGTGAGACTGGCTGAAGGCAGCTGGCAGAGCTGGATGGGGGGCCCAGCCTCCAGGCAGGCTAATATTGAGCAGGAGCGGGGCCCTCTTTTGGGTGTCATTTGGAGCTGCCTGTGCCCATCTGTGCCCGGGGGCTCCTGATGCCCACCATGGCACTCCCAAGAGCCCGAGGAGGGAGGGCCAGGGGGAGGCCACTTGTCTCAGGTACACGTCTGGATGGTCCCCGCAGGTTTCCCCACTTGCTGTGGAGTGGCACTGTCCTGAAGACCATGCTGGACATCCTGCAGACTCTGTCTCTGTCTCTGGGCGCTGTGAGTGTGGGCCCTGGGGCTGGGGGCCCCAGGCAGAGGGCATCAGAGCCAGATGCAGCCTTAGAACAGAGACAACAGGAGAGAGAAGGGGTTGGCAGAGGACATCCGGCCAGCGGTTTGGGATCCTTAGATCCTTAGGGTGGGTGAGGGGAGTGATGGCTGGACAGGCCTCGGCAGATTAGAGCTGAGAGCTCCAAGATGACCAAGCCCAGGGGCCAGCTGGGCAGCTCAGAGGGTGGAGAGCCAGGCCTGGGGATGGGAGGTCCTGGGTTCCAATCCAGGTGTGTCACCCTGGTCTGGTCACCTAGCCCCCACTGCCTGGCCCTGACTGTTCTTGTGTCTTGAACTCGATACTCAGTATTGATTCTAAGACAGAAGATCAGGGGTTAAAGACACAAAGATGACCAAGTCCAGTGCCTGCCCCGAGCCCTGTACACCGGCCTCCCAGGTCTCAAAAGTGGAGGTGCCTGGGCCCCGGCTGACATCTTCCCCCTGCAGGACATCCACAAGGACCAGCCTTACTATGAGATCCCAGACACCCCATATCGGATCACGGTTCCGGACACCAGCGAAGCCCGGGAGGTGAGTGGCCGGCCTCGGCCACTCTGGCTCGGGGGTTCACCTTTGCCTCTCCTTTGGCGCTCTGTTCTGGGGTGGGGGACAGGTTCAAGCCTGGGGCAGGGGGCCTTTTCATCCCAGCCTTTAGTCACTGGACATTGTTTCTGGCCCATTCATGGAGGTAGAGAGGGGAGCCTTGGTGTCTCCATCTGGGAAATGGGGCCCTGAAATAGAGCTTGTGGAGTTTGGGGTCCAGGCTCAGTGGAGATACCAAGCTCCCCGCAGCGCCTAGTGGGGCTGAGATAGCCAAGTCGACTCCTCACGCCCAAACCTTCTTCTAGAACATCGTGAAGGACTTTGCCGCCCGCTGCGGGATGATCCTCCAGGAGGCCATGAAGTGGGCCCCGTCAGTCACCAAGTCCCACCTGCAGGTGAGGGGGGTGGGGTGTTGAGGCAGGGGAGACCCCCCCCATTATAGACCCTCATTCAGGGAAGCCCCAGAGCAGAAGAGAGCAGCAGACATCTAGTTGAGCAAATGGGGAAAGAGCATGAATTCTTCCTGATGAATTTTATTATTTTTTCTAGCTCTATAAAGTGTGCTTTTGTTAGCTCGGCCTACCCATGAACAAGTGCTCTGTCATCCATCTGTCTTTCTTTTTTTTCTTTAAACCCTCACCTTCCGTCTTAGAATCAATATTGATTATCAGCTCTAAGGCAGAAGAGTGCTGAGGAATAAGCAGCAGAGTTAAGTGACTTGTCCAGGGTCACACAGCCAGGAAATGTCTGAGGTCAGAGTGGAACCTATGATCTCTCAACTCCCAGCCTGGTCAGTGAGCCACCCAGCTGCCCCCTTTCCAATATTTTTTAATAGGAATGGTTGTAAAAGTTTTTTCTGCCTCTGTTGATATATAATCCTGTGATTTTTGTTATTCTTGGTATTGACGTGGTATGTTTATCGTTTTCCTGATACTGAACAATCCCTGCATTCCTGGTGTAAAACCACCCTGGTCTTGTACATCTTTGGATTAAATATATTCTTTCTCTAGACTTGGGTATCCGAGCTCTATTTGTAGGATGGAAGGAAATCAATTGGACTCCTCCTTTTCCTAGTATTTTCCACACTGTTCTTTCAGGGGCTTCACTTGTAAGGCCAGTCCTGGATGTCTATGGCCTCTTTCTTCCTGAGATTCAGCCATTTGTTTCCTCTAGTTCTTATTCTGTTTCTATTGGCATTTTACTTTTTGGGAAATATTCATCTATTTCATTTAGATTGTCAGTTTGATTGGAATGTAACGTATTTGTACAAAATCGTCGCTTTTATTTCTCCTTCATTAGTGATGCGTTCACCTTTTCATTTTTGAATACTGGTAATTAGGGTTTTTTTTTTTAAAAGCTCATCTATTTTTATGTTGGGGTTTTTTTTCCCCAAAGACATTAACAAACCAAAAAACAAAAACAGTGATAATAAAATGGAAAGGAATTTTTTTTTTGCTGTTTTTGTTTTTGCTTTTTAAGATTTCTATTTGAGGTTTTTTAAATCGTAGGTTTTCTGGAGTTTGGGGTTGCATTCACAATTCATCGATTAATTCTTTCTCATTTTTATTGATGACAAGCGTAAGAGCCATTCTCCTTTGTTGTTTTGCTAAGGACTAATTTTCCCCTGATTTTTTGTTCTTTTGTTCCTGGGAGTTTTCATTTTGAGGTTTCTTTCCGGAGATGACCAGAAGCTTCTATTTCTACTTCAGCCTCTACTTCTAAGAGGCCCGGGCAGTTTTCTTTAAAGATTTGTTGAAATATAGACTATGAGGACCTTTTATGGCATTCCTTTTTTGATTAAGGTTTTTCAGCTGCATCAGTGGGATATGTTTTTGCTAGGAGTCTCTTAGCTTGTTTTGTAATATTTCTCATCACAGTCTTTGTCTTCTAAAGTTGGCCCATTCTTATTTCAGGGAATTGGTTTCTTGAGTAAGGTTTTATCTTTTTTATTCAAAGCTTTTCATTCTTCTTCCAATCCTTCTTGCTATAGCTCTCATTTCTTTTCCCAATTTTTCCTCTAGTGCTCACATTTGCTTTTTTTTCCCTTTTAAACATTGTCACATTTGCTTTTTAAAAATCTTTCTTTGGTTAACTCTTGCTTCATTCCTTTGAGAAATTGGAGTTGAACTTGTGTCCAAGCTCGATTTTCCTTTGAGACATTGCTTGTAGGATTTTTTACGAGTCATCCTCTTCTTGTTATCACCATGACAGCTTTTGTGGTGGGATTCTTCCTGCATTTTCTCATTCTTTCAGCCCATTTTCTGACTTCAGACTATGTTGGAGAGAGCCGTTGCCCACTTCTGTAGGTAATGTCTGCCCTGAACTTAAATCCTCTTGGATATTTCTGCTGCTTTCTTGTATCAAGTATTCTGTTCTAGGAGCTCAGAAACCACTTGGGCGGGGCCTACTTGCTTTTTGTGTTGTGAATCTGATGCTTCCCTCCTGGTCTGAGTCTGCACAGCTGCTGGCTTGCCCCTGGTCAGAGTTCCAGGAGCTATTGCTGAACCCAGCTTCAGGAGAGACCTGCAGGCCCAGTGAGGGGCTGGATGTGGGACCCCAACCCCACCTGGCCACCCATCACCCTGGAGCAGAGGCTTGACTTGGCGCTGGGAAGGGAGAGATGGGAGCTGCCAGGCAGTCCCTGACCAGGCTTCCCGCCCTCCCTCTCATCATCTGGGCCTCCGCTTGCCCAGGCACATAACTAACCCTCTCAGTGGTGCGTGCAGGGCACACCGGACCTTCCCTCTGTGCTCTCCCGGGCTGGAAAAATGACTTCCTGGGATTGCTTTCTTGGTTTTCCTGACCAAGACTGGTCCAGCCTCTAGATCTTTGCAGCCAGGCAGAGCTCCATTGTCCATCCTCTTGCCCCGGGTCTTAGTCTCCTAGATAGATGAGGGAGATGGCCAGAGCCCCCTACCCAAGGAGCAACCGGATCAAGATTTGAACCTGGGGCCTCAGGCCTCATCCCTGCTACTACAGGTACCCTTTAATTTATGAAATGCCACTATTTTCTCTTTTTGACAAAACTTGATTTTCTTTGTTAGGAATATCTGAATAAGCACCAGAATTGGATGTCAGGTCTGTCCCAGCACACGGGCCTGGCCATGGCCACGGAGAGCATCCTTCACTTTGCTGGCTATAATCGGTGGAACACCACCCTGGGGGTGAGCTTCTACTGCCTATGGGCCAGGTCCTGGAGTCTGGGGAGGGGGGTGAGAGACCAGGAGGAGATGTGTTAATAATAGTGGGCACTGATTAAGCACCCGAGGTGTGCCAGGGGCACTTCTGCCCTCAAGGGGCTTCTTGGAGGAGGCGGGATGTGTGCTGGGCCTTAGTGGAAGCTGGGGGGGGGGGGGGTCAGTGGTCAGAGTGGCTGAGGGAGAGCATCCAGGCCTACAGGAGGGGGGGGGGGGCAGGGGAGGATGGGCTTCAAAGGCCGACCAGAGCATTTTGTGTTGAGAGCCCTGGAGTTTACAGAGGGTGAAGTGGTGAGAGCCAAACAATAGCCTGGAGGCGGGCAAGCCTTCCGAGGTCCTCAGGGGGGCCCACAGCAAAAGGTCCTGATTTAGAACCCTCTCGACAAAAACCCAAGGTTGGAGGTCACCAGACCACACCACCTCCCACCACGGCTCCAAGGCCTGTCAGAGAGAGGCTCTCCCCATTTTACAGATGAGGAGACTGAGGCATGCAGCAGGCTAGCGAGGAAGTACCTGTAGCAGGATCTGAACTGTCCTTCCTGCTTTCAGGCCCTGCACTCTAGTCACCATGTCAAAGGACCCGGGTATATTAGAGATCTGTAGTTTGTCTGCCGGCGGGGTTCCCCGTCCTGGGCTCCCCCGTCTTCCCCTGCTGCCCTGGGTGGGGGAGTCACATCCTCTGGGGGCTCCCCCCCCCTTGGTGCTCAAAGAGGATCTCACAAGCCTCTACAACAAGGAGAGAGAGCCAGGCCCGAGGCTGGTGGGCACAGGGCTCATCCAGGTCTCCGGGTGTTCCCCTCCTAAAGCTTCAACCTGAGCCTTGGGACAGAGGGCACATGGGCTGCACCTGGTGCTAGGCACCCTGGCAGCTGCTACTGTGGCTTGCTCACATTGGACTTTGGGGTCCCTTCTCTCTTGGAAAGGGGGTTCCTCTCCTCTGCCAGGGTGCCTGTGCTGTGGCTGGATGGCAGATTGGCAGCTCATTCTGGCCCCCTTCTCATGCCCTCCTTTCTGGGCTAACCTCGTACTCCCTGGCCGCCATGACAGCCTTCCTTTCTCCCTCCCTGTCCACGGGGCCTCCGCTTGGCAGCTCAGTGCCTTCATGCGGCTGCTGGCAGGGAGAAGCCCACAGAGCATCCAGAGGCGTCGCTCGTTCCTGCTCATCCTGCCCTCAGCCTTGGTCACTGTACCCGAGGTTAATGGTTGCTTAGAAGGCTCAAGGGCCTCGGCACAGGGGCTTCCATCTGGTCCTAGCAGAGCTTCCTAGGGGATAGTGAGCCCCCGGCCGGCTGTGCCCAGACCCGGCCATGCCAGGGTGACGTTTCTGATCTCCTCCCCAGCTGACTCAGCTCACAGAGCGGCCTGCGTGTGTGACGAAAGACTATTCCAACTTCATGGCTTCCCTGAATCTGCGCAATCGCTATGCGGGCGAGGTAATGCCCCCTTCCTGGACCCAGAGGGCACAAGCCAGCAGGACGGGACCCTGGAGCCCGAAGGGGCGTCGTGTGCCTGGAGAGGGAGGCTGAATGTGAAGGACCCACCATGCCCGGCAGGAGCTGGCATTTGTACCAGACAAACCACGGGGATCATGGAGCAGACCCTGGCTGTGATGTAGACAGAGTCCCAGCCTCAGCTGTGCCCTCAGGCAGCCTTTCTGCTCCTTAGTGTGCCCGAAGGACCATCTTGGGGTCCCAGAGGCTCTGCAGACTGCCCTGCCCTCCAGGCTGCACGGAGTCATTTGGCCCTTGACGGACCAAAAGCAGAGATGCCAGGCTTTGCCCTTCATCTCCACATACTGCTGTGGCCCCTCCAGAGCATTAGGCACCAGCTGGGCTCTTCTCTGAGAACGTGGGGGGTCAGTCGTTCCTGGGGAGACACAGGCGGGCACCCACGGCCATAGGTGTGAGGAGTGTGGGCAGCCAGGAGAGGCCGAGGGCTCCTGATCTCATCCTCAAGGGCTGGCAGAGAAAGCTGCCTTGGAGCAGGCACCCGGCAGGCTCTGGCTTCTCTGGTATTCTCTTGGCACGCTGCCAGCCAGGCCCATTGGCAGCTACCTAGCTTGGTGACGTGTGCCTGTTGGGCCTAACGGCCCTGTGGGGCTCCCTCTGACATGCCGTGCCATCTGGTCTCCTGGCTCACAGCATCCCAAGATGGTGCTGATGCTTAGAACGAGGTCTGCTCCCGGGCACCCTCCCTGTGGGTGGGCCATCACGTGCCCCAGCAGGCTCTCCAGCTCCAGAACTGAACCCCACACTCAGGGTGGCAGCACAGGGAGTGCCCACCCTCGTAGGGCACCGTGAGATGTGTCCAGGCTGTCCAATCATTCTCTCACCGAAGTCTTCCACAGCAGGAAAGACCGAGGCTGGGTGGGGGGAGGCTGGTGGAGGCTCACCCCAGGCGGCCTCCTGACCGTGCCCCGTCTGCCCGCAGGTCTACGGCATGATCCAGTTCTCCGACAGCACGGGCCACACGTCCGACCTCAAAAAGCTCATGATCCAGCAGCTCACCTCGGCCCTGGACTCGCAGGAGCCCAAGGCCTACTCGCAGGCCATGTTCAAGCTGACGGCCATGCTCATCAGCCTGCCAGGTAGCGCCGGGCAGCGGCCCACGGGGCGGCCTGGGGGGGCCCCGGGCCGGCCTCACCGGCTTCTCGTCTGGCCCTTCGCTTCTAGAGTGCGACCCCCAGCTGCTGCACCACCTGTGCTGGGGCCCCCTGCGCATGTTCAACGAGCAGGGCATCGAGACGGCCATCGCCTGCTGGGAGTGGCTGCTCGCCAGCAAGAACGGCGTCGAGGTGCCGGTAAGGGCTCTGCGTCTGTCTGTCTGAGTCTACATTTGTGCCTGTAAACGTCTGTCTGTTTCCGTGCCTTTGTGTCTATCTACAACTCCGCGTCTGCATCGGCATTACGCCCGAGTACGCTGATGTCTGCATCTCCGTCTCTGTCTCCACCTGTGTTTATATCTCCACTTCCATCTCTGTGGGCGTCTGAATTGGCCCCAGTGTCTGTGTCCTCACCGGTCCCCATCCGTATCGGTCTAGGAAGTTCCTGAAAGCTCAGGGTGGCGCCCTCGGATTGGGGGCAGCGGGCCCCTCGCGCCCCCTCCCCCCGGAGCGGACGTGAGGGAAGTGAGGCCTCCTCGGTTGGGCCCTGGCGCCGTGTGGAGCGCCGTCTCCTCTGCGCTGGCCATTACCCAGCTGCCCCTTCTGCCCGCTCTGCTGCCTTGTCTTGTATGACTCGGGATTAAAAATCTCAGGTTGGCAGAGCAGCCCCTTGATTGCCCAGAGCTGTGGGCCCAGGCGGAGCCCTTCTCTCTTTCCGGGGCCCGGCACCAGAACCGGACGCTTGGCTCCAGCCCCCTCCCCCTCCGTGCCCTGCTCGGCCACCCTCCAGGAGGGTTGTGCGGTGCTCTGTGGCTAATGTGGGTAACTCCAGAGTTCTGGGGTTCAGCAGAGCCCTGGTTGCAGCTTCCAGGGCCTCCCTGGAGCAGAAGCTTGAACCCAAAATGGATTACCAGGTGCAGGGGGGCAGGCAGAACCGCACAGCTGTTGAGGTGGGATTTGCACTCAGAGCTTTCCGACCCCAAAGCCTGCGCTCTGTGTGCCCCCTCTCTGAAAGGGCCTCACTGAGGGTCAGCTCGGAGCCTCTGGTGGTGGGAACAGGCGGTGCCAGGCTCCTGCCGCCCTCCCAGGCAGAGACTCGGGCCCAGACCACCTGGGTGGCCGTGAGGGACTGAGCAGGTGCCTTGTGTGTCCAGTTCATGCGGGAGATGGCCGGTGCCTGGCAGATGACGGTGGAGCAGAAGTTCGGGCTCTTCTCTGCGGAGACGAAGGAGGCGGACCCCATGGCAGCCTCGGAAGCGAGCCAGCCGAAGCCCTGCCCCCCCGAGGTGACCCCCCACTACATCTGGATCGACGTGAGTGTCGCCCCTCCCCTGCCCGGCTCCTAAACTCACACACACGATCACGGGACAGGAAGGGGCTTTCGGGGCCTTGGGAGGCCTCCCAGGAGGGGCTGCTGCTTGAAGGAGTCTTTCACGGCTGGGGAGGGCAAGGAAGGCATTCCAGGTACGGGGAGCAGCCTAAGCAAACGTGCGGAGGTGGGGAAGGCCAGCACGTGACGAGAGAGGGAGAAGTCTGGGCCCTGAGTGCCAGGCCTGCGTCTGCCCACAGTTCCTGGTGCAGAGGTTTGAGATTGCCAAATACTGCAGCTCGGACCAAGTGGAGATCTTCTCCAGCCTCCTGCAGCGCTCCATGTCGCTGAACATCGGGGGCACCAAGGGCAGCATGAACCGGCACGTGGCGGCCATCGGCCCCCGCTTCAAGTAAGCCTCTGTGGGGCGGGGGGGAGGCACGGCTCAGGCCTTTGGGAGCAGGAACGAGTGATGGGGGGGGCCGGCCCCCCCCATACTGGACTCCAGAGGCTCAGCCTGTCCCCCCCGCCCCCCGCAGGCCCACAGGGGCTGGGAACGTTCTGAAGGTCTCAGACCACTGACCCGGGCATCTGTGGGCAGAGGTGGGCGAGTCCAGCCTAAGCCTGGAGCACTCCTGTAGGAAAGGGGCCCTCCCCTGCTAGTGGGCGTCCTGAGCCCTCCGTGGGCAGAGCAGGGGGCCTACAAGCACTTCCATCCGGCCATTCCCCAGGGGCGGTTGTCCTCGTACCGTGCGGGCACAGTGAGACCCCTCCAGACGGGGACGTGTCCTAGAGGCAGTGACTCCCCCAGCCCAGCCTTTAAGGGAGGCTCTGGCTGTCCTGGCACCGGCTGCACGCGCGCCCCGTGGGGCCTGGGCCCAGGCCTGACGAGAGTCGTTATCGCCCTCGTTGGACAGAGGAGGACACGGACTCCCAGTCTGTAGTCGTGGCGGCTCGGGGATGGGCTCGCCTGGGTGGGGCCCGGCTTCTGCTGGCCGGCGTGTGCTGCGTCCCTGACCGCGTGCCCCTGTGGCCTGCCCCACTCTAGGCTGCTGACGCTGGGACTGTCCCTGCTGCACGCCGACGTGGTCCCCAACGCCACCATCCGCAACGTCCTTCGCGAGAAGGTCTATTCGACGGCCTTCGACTACTTCAGGTACTCGTCCGTCCTCCCCTGGCCCGGCTCTGCCCGGGCGGCCGTGCTTCGCGCTCCACCTAGGCTCCCCTCATCGCGCACTTCGATGCTGCCTCGGCGGCGTCTTCCGTAACAAGAATGACGGCAGTTGGTCCTTCCACGGGGCCGAGAGCCCGCCAGCCTGGGCACCGTGCCCCGGGCACAGGGGTGACCCCATCCCTGTTGAGGAGCTGCTCTGGCTACAAATGCGGACCAGCCTCGGCCTCATCCCTGGAGGCTGTGGGAGGACCCCTGCCTGGCTATGTGTGCCCTGGGTGTGAGCCCGGAGTGCTCCCAGCGGGGGAACTCTCCTCGCCATCAGCCTCGGGGTGCCTGCCAGGCCTTCGCTTCCATTCCTTCCTTCCTCCATTCATCCAGGGGCTGCCCCCTGGCTCCACAAGGCTGCCCAGCGTCATTGGCTGGCACATGTCTGAAGCAGAATTGGAACCCAGTTCCCACACACAATCCTTACAACCTTGGTGGACCCTGAGGTGACCCTTTGACATTTCCAAAGCCTGAAACAAGGTTCTCTGCCAGCCGCGGGGGCATCAGAATACAGTGAAGATGGTAGAAAAGCCTCTGACCCCAAAGCCGTGAGAGTCACAGCTGCAGGGAGTGGACCCATGGGGGAAAGGGCTGAGTTCGAATCCTGCTTCTGAGCTGGCTGACTGGGGGCAAGGCTGCCACCTTTCTGCCCCTCATCTGTAAGATGGGCATTTTGCTGTGAGGGTCCGTGCAGTGTTGGCAAAGCTTTGAGCGCCCCATCTGTGCTGCTGTCAGTGAGCCCTCATGGGAGCTGTGTGACCAGAGGCCCCGGGAGTCCCTGCCCACCTCGTAAGCTGGCTCCAGGCCGTCCCACACTCGGCCACCAAAGTGACATTCCTAAAGCACAGACCCTTTCCATCCCCCACCCCAGGAAACTCCAGGGACTCCCTTTCACCCCCAACAACGGATACCAGATGCTTGGCATTCGGAGTCCTTGGTCACCTGGCCCCCTCCTCCCTTTCCAGCCTTCATTATAGTAACGATATCCAACATTTACACAGCACCTACTCTGTGCCAGGCATTCTACTAGGTGCTAGTTGGGACTATTATTCCCATATGACAGATGAGGAAACTGAGGCACACAGATGAAGTGATTTTTCTGGAGTCCTACAGCTAGTAAGAGTGAGGCTGGACTTGAACTCAGGTCTTTGCCTCGGTATCCCACCCTCTTTCCACTGTGTCCCAGCTGCCCATCCTCATCCTGAGTTCCATGAACGAAACCCTTCATCTTCCATCTAGGGATGTGTTCTCTTCAGCTGCCTCCATGTTCCAGCCACTGGCCAGTCTGGCTCTTGGGGGCCTCTAGCTCAAATCCTTCCTCCTCCAGGAAGTCCTCCCTCTGTCAATTATTTCCCAATTATCCTGGACAAAGCTTGCTTTGTGTGACTGCTTGCTCGTCTCCCCGTTAGGTGGCGAGCTCCTCAAGGGCAGCTCTCAGAGCCTGGCACACCGTGGGCACTTGATAGACATTGATTGTCCTGGGGCTGGGGGTCAGAGGAGATGTCCGGGATGGGGGAGACGTCGGGGTGCCTCGATTCATTGGGCCTCGAACCCCTTTTTTCTTGTGTTGTTTTCAGCTGTCCCCCAAAGTTCCCCACCCAAGGAGGAAAGCAGCTACGGGAGGACATCAGCATCATGATCAAGTTCTGGACTGCCATGTTCTCCGATAAGAAGTACCTCACGGCCAGCCAGCTCGTCCCCCCAGGTGAGTGGCCTGGGCTGGGGGGCGGTGCCGGGGCCAGACCTTCTACTGCCCACCCTCTCTTCCTCCTGGGAGCCCCCCGACTCCTGCTTCACAGACATGGAACAGATGCAATTCCTGGCCCTTTCTGGGAGATAGGGGGCTGCTGGGCTCACATCGCACAGATGGCACAGATGGCGGCACCTGGCACCGCATCAGGTACATCTGGATGGCCAGGTCAGAGGGAGAGCCAAGAACTTCCCTGTGCCAAGGGCCAGCAGCCTGATTTGCCTGGCGTCCCTCACGTGGAGTTACTAAGAAAGGTGCCTTCAAGAGCAGCTAGGGGACTGCGGAGAGAATGCTGTCAGAGCCAACTTGAGGGGCCTCTAGTCCTCCCCAAGGAGGCCCGGGAACCCCCATGTTGGCCACAGTGCAGACAAGGAAGAATCCATTGCTGAAGAGGGCGCTCGCTTAGCCGGCCCCCGAGGTGCCAGGGACCAAGAGGCATCAGATCCCACCTTCTGGAGCGTTTCTTGTACGGGGCTCTCATAGCCTCCTCTTGAAAGAATAGCTAGAGTGAGACGGGACACCTCCCGGGCAGAGGCAGGATGGCAAAGCCCACTGCCTGGCAGCAGGTCTGTCGGAGCCCTGGCACCAGAGCGATCTGGTTCTAGAGCCCTTTGTGGCTCTGGGCACATCTCCCAGCCAGCCAGTTGAGCTGTGGGCAAGCTTGGCAAGTGTACTGAATGTCGGGATGGCATCGGCCCTGTCGCCAGGGAAATCGCCACCTAGCCAGGGAGAGATGAGAATTTGATGAGCCAGTTGTGAGGTTGGCAGGGAGACTGGGAAGGCCTCTTGGAGGAGGTAGAATTCTAGCTGGACTGTAGAGCATAGGCAGGAGCTCACCAGGCACATGCAGAGGCCTAGAGGGGCCAGCCGGAGCGTGCCAGGGCAGCACCAGGGGGCTTAGGCTGAGAGGCGGCCAGGCAGCAGAGATCACGGCGGTCAGGCAGAGAGGGGCCACCTTGGCTCCGAGAAGCGACATCCAGGTCGGTGCCTCAGGAAGAGACCGGAGAGCTTAGAAAGCTAGATCTGGAGTGGGGGAGAGAGCGTGGAGGCCAGGAGGTCCCAGCATGCCGGCGAGGCCGGAGGGGGAGGCCTGGGCGGGCTCGGCCTGCGGTGCCAGTCTGAGGAATGAGCAGCGGCGGCTGCCTCGGGCCCAGCCCGTCCTCCCTTCGGGCCAGCTCGGTCCCTAACGCCTTGTGCTTTTTCTCGAGCGGCTCGGCTTTAGGGTCCACGTTATGTTTGACTGTAGATAACCAAGACACTCGGAGCAACCTGGACATAACCGTTGGCTCTCGACAGCAGGCCACCCAGGGCTGGATCAATACTTACCCACTGTCCAGCGGCATGTCGACCATCTCCAAGAAATCAGGTCATCTAGTTCTTTGTTATTCACCTGCCTTGTCTTTTCCCTCTCGGGGCTGCCTTGTGTCCTCGTCCTCGGCACAGCTGCCGGCTTGTCTGGCGCCCGGCCCGAGGCCCTGCTTGAAATGGCTGCACCATCGTCGTCATCCGCCGTCAGCATCTCCATACCGTCGTGCTCATCCTAGCTTGTGGCCAAAGCACTCGGCCGTGCTATGGGACAGGGAGGGCCGGGAGCCTTAGGCCTAGGCCCCGAGGAAGAACCCCTGCTCCCAGAGGAGAGGGGGCAGGCCTGACCCATGGCCCAGCAGCCAGAGGGTAGCAGAGCTGAGACGCGGACAAGGTCTTCCATTCAACAGACGTCTGGGGGAGCCAATGGTCTGGGAGGCCCCGGTCTCGGCATTGAAGCATGGGTCCAGCCTGACCCTGCTCGGTCGTGCAAGTGCTCATGGGATGAGGAAGACTGGCACAGGTGCCCATGTGGCTCTCCCAGAGCCCGCAGAGGCTGGCTGGGTGGTGCCATGAGTACTCGGGACCGCTCAGCCCTGGTGACTGGGAACTAGAAGCGACGGACGCGCTCACTGTTTCTTTCTCTCTTTTCTCTCAAGGAATGTCCAAAAAAACCAACCGAGGCTCCCAGCTCCACAAGTACTACATGAAGCGGAGAACGCTGCTGCTGTCCCTTCTGGTGAGTGGGTCAGGGCCTGTGGTGGGTGCCAGCCACAGCTTGTCACACCGTCGTCTTCACCTTCCTGCCCGAGCCACTGCCTTCACACGGTCTCCTAGAAGGTCCCAACATGCTCTCAAGCCTTCCTCCTCAGGGCCTGGGTTCTTGAAGACCCTTCCGGCCATGCTGGAGAGCTGAGGGCCCTGGCACCAGGCAGCTGGCCACTTGGGGAGTCATTGTGGCCAGAGCAACTCATACCCAAAGTCAGATGGAGATGGTGCTCAGCCCTGGGGCTCTGTGGTGATGGGCAGGGGCCCCACCATCTAAACTTGACCGTAGCATATGAGGGCCTGCCTCAAGATGTGCTCCTGGACGACTGACATTCCAGCCACGAGTGGAACCCCGAGCCATCGGCAAACACTTGACCTGCTTGCCCAGAGGAGCCTGGACCCACCTGCCGAGGCTCTGAACTCGCCCACAAGATTATGGAGAAGCCAGTCAGAGGGCAGGAAGGTGCCATCTGGGAAAGCGTCCAGCTGAGGCCCAGTTAGAAGAGCCCTGGGGGCCTTGGTGACGACCCTGGAGGTGGGGTGAAGTGTATGCCCCCGACTCTCAGGAAAGGCCCTCTTGTTGGCACCCTCAGCACAGCCCAAGCCTCCTTTCAGGAACAGGTGTACCAATTCCCAGCTCCACCGTCAGTGTACTGGGGGCTCGTCTGTCCTCCTCAGAGATAAGGAGCTCTCTCGTTAACGAGGACAGTGGGACCACCACCTTGGGGCTCTTAACATCACGTCAGTCACTCATTAATGCCTGTGATGTGCCAGGCACTGCACTAAACCTGAGGGCACCAATGCCAGCCCAAAGAAGGCTAGTCCCTGCCCCCACGGAGCTTCCATTTTCACGGGGAAGTCAGCCCAGAAAAGGGAGCCGAAAGCAGAGGGCAGGTCACCGGCTCCCAGAGAGAGCCCCACTTCATGCAAGAAGCAGCTTTTCCCAAGTTAGGGCCTCCCTCCTTCCCTCCTTCCCTTGTTCCCTCCCTCTCTCCCTCCTTTTCTCCCTCTCTCCCTCCCTCTCCCTCCTTCCCTCCCTGCTTCCTTTGTTCTTTTCCCTTTCATCCCTTTCCAGGCTCTACTCTTACCCTCTCGCTCTGGCAGCACCCCGGGCCTAGTATGGTCCCGCACCTGAAGTCTTCCCTTCTTCCTCTCCCTGATGGCCTCCCGTCCACTTGCTCCAGGTCTCGTAGAGACCTTGCTGTTTGTCTGCTGACCGCCTCTGAGTGCCTGGCACCAAAGGTGTATTGATGAGCATTATGGCTCACAGAGCCAGCCTGGAGCCATCTGATCAGCTCTGTCCGAATAGTTGTGGGGCAAAATGGCAATGGGAGGGTCCCTTTGGCTGGACCCCTGTTCTGCGTGTCTTTCAATGGCTCGGGCCGATTGACTGAAGTCCACACCCACAGAAGAACCCGTCTGAGCCTCCACGCGGGAGAGTGTCCGGACGGTAACGGGTGGGTGGTGGCCTCCTTGGCCAGTTTGTGCAAGAGGGTCAGGAGGCCTGAGGACCAGGAGGGAACTGGGCACCCTCTGAGCCCAACCCCTTGCTTTCTAAACGGAGCCCCTGGCAATGAAGGCCCTTGTCTAGGGTCACCCAGGACCCTAAGCAGGATTCCAGCTGAAGTCGTCCTACCTCCACGGCCCAGCCTCCGTTCACTGCGCTACCCGTCTACCTGCCCAGCTATTTCAAAGACCTTGAATGTGTCCCAGAACCCAAAGCCAAGAATGGGAGTCGAGGGGCCTCCTGTGGGCAATGGTTGGGCACAAGTCCATCACCGGGAAACATCAGACCGGCCTGCTTTGTGTAACAGGGAGAGGGTGTCCTTGTGGCTGGGCCAGCACAAGCAGCACCGTGGAATAGGCCCCGAGAGGCCACCCTCTCCATCCTCCCAAGGCGCGGCGGCTTCCATGAGCGCCCGAGCCTTGGACGGTGCAGATGGGCCCTCCCACTCAGCCTCTTCCTGGAGGTGAGCTTGACAGGAGCAGGGGCATGTAGGGCAGGGGACAGAGCGCTGATCTCCGCCTCCTCCTCCCTAGGATGGAACGTCTGCCCCGGTGCTAGGCACTGCGCCATGCCGGGCTCTGTCCTGTGCGCTGTCCAGAGGCCGGACGGGGTTCACCTGGTTCTTGACTCTTTCAGGCCACTGAGCTCGAGCGTCTGATCACGTGGTACAACCCCCTGTCGGCCCCCGAGTTGGAGCTGGACCAGACTGGGGAGAGCAGCGTGGCCAACTGGAAGTCCAAATACATCAGCATGAGCGAAAAGCAATGGAAGGACAACGTGAATCTGGCCTGGAGCATCTCCCCGTACCTGGCTGTGCAGCTGCCTGCCAGGTGGGCCGAGCTCAGGGCAGGGTGGGCTTGGTCCTGCCGCTCACTCTCGGGCCATCCCAGGGGCCAGACGGCTTCTCCTCACCCCCCGGCTCTCTTCTGTGATCAGAGAGGGCTCCAGGGAGGTGGCACTCGGGCCGGGCCTTAAAGGACAGCCGTAGAAAAAGACAGGAAGGATGAAGTCAGGAAAAGCCCGGCAGTCCGTCCCTGTCGGGCAGCCTTTGCCCCCAGGGAGGTGGGGGGTAGCCAGCGAGCCGCCCACTCTTAGAGCCAGACACGCAGCCCCAGAAGCTCTCGTCTAGGCGGCTCTCGGAGACTTGGGGATGAGCGAGGAGCTGGCCCGCCTTGGTGGAGGGGAGATGGCAGGTGCAGACTCTCCCCCTCTCCTTGGCCAGTCAGAGACCCTGCGTTGGCGGAAGTGGTCTCTGCCTTCCCCGGCCCCCCCAGATGAGATGGAGGGAAGCCCCGGGTGCAGGCCCAGGAGGAGCCCCTGAGAGGGCTTTGGACTGGCCCGTAGCTGCCGCGCCTGCTGCTTTAGGCCCCAAGAATGGGGCTGGACTCGGCTTCAGTCGTGGCTTTACCCGCTGGGATCTGGAGGCCCGTGTCCATTAGTGCTCCTCCGTCCCTGTTTGTGTCAGATTTAAGAACACGGAAGCCATCGGGACCGAGGTGACCCGGCTGGTGCGGCTGGACCCAGGGGCTGTCAGCACCATACCGGAAGCCATCAAGGTAGCAGCGCCGCCCCCTGCCCCTCCCCCCCTT
Organism: Monodelphis domestica; assembly: GCF_027887165.1. Taxonomy (NCBI): domain Eukaryota; kingdom Metazoa; phylum Chordata; class Mammalia; order Didelphimorphia; family Didelphidae; genus Monodelphis; species Monodelphis domestica. Next base: position 14,331,689 of record NC_077229.1, on the reverse strand, counting down.
GGGCTCGAGGCCTTGACCGTGAGAGCAGGGGCCGGGCCTGCCCCAAGCCTCCTTTCCCCTTTGGGCTGCCATCTGGCTCCGTCTGCCCAGAGCCTAGTGCAGAGCCCCTGCTTGTTGGGGTGAGCCGAATGGACCCATCGCGGTGCCGTTGCAGGGCTCTTTGTTGAGCTCCCTGCGCCGGCCCTCCTCCGCTCCTCCCCTCCTGGCCCGGCTGCCGGCTCCCGCGTGTTCCAACAGCCACGAAACTTTCCCAAGCCCAGGCCAGCCCAGGGGGAGGCCACGTTTTAGAGGAGAATCGAGAGGGCTTCTGCGCTCAGGTGCCCACCGCCAGGCTCAGCCCTGAATCGCCCTCTCTTCGCCTCCAGTACCTGGTGACGTGGCACACGATCGATGCCGACGCTCCCGAGCTTAGCCACGTGCTGTGCTGGGCCCCGACGGACCCCCCCACCGGCCTGTCCTACTTCTCCAGCATGTACCCGCCCCACCCCCTCACGGCCCAGTACGGAGTCAAGGTCTTGCGGTCCTTCCCTCCGGTAAGGCCCGCCTTCACCCCAGGCCAGCCGGGGGTTGGGGAAGCCCTTGTTGACGTTTAGACTTGGGTTCAAAAGAAAAGACTGGCCAGGCAGACAGGAGTCGGCTCCTAGGTAGGGCCAGCAGCTGCTCTGGGAAGGTGGCCCTGCTCATCTCCGGGGCCCATTCCTGGCTCCAGCCACCGGCCAAGCCTGCACACGACTGTGGCCTCGGAGCCTGGGTGGGCCCTGCCAGCCTCCTCTAAGCCTTCCTCTGGGCCCAGCCATCTTTGCCACAACTTGGCACGGCCAACCTCAAGCCGACGGCGGATCCCTCTATTGTGGGGACCCCCACAAGCCCGCCATCTTTAGACTGGTCTGGTCTGTCCCACAGAACAATCTGAGGCGTCTGTCTTTGTGTCTCCTTTTCTAGGACGCCATTTTGTTCTACATTCCCCAGATTGTGCAGGCACTGAGATACGACAAGGTAAGGGCACGACGGCCGTGTTTGATTGGCTGACTGACCGACAGTCACGGGGCAGAGGCCCCGGCCCGCTCTTAGGCACATGCGTGTCCGGCGAGCTGGAGGATGTGGAGCCCCCCGAGGCAGGGTGTGAGGACAGAGAGGCTCCCGATGTCTTCGACTTAGGCCACAAGCCAAGGCTCATGTGTTCTCCTTCAGAAGGGGAGGAAGCAGGGAGCAGAGCTCCTGGGCAAGGCCCCCTTCTGACTGGCCGGGAGAGGCAGGGGGAAGTGTGGCCCACGCTGGGGCCTGGGCCTGTGAGGAGGCTGTCAAGGCCTGAGGGCTGAGTGGGCAGGCCAGGGCGAGGACAGCCTCCAGGCCCTCGCAGCCTCATTGAGCCGAGGCGCTGCAAGGGCGAGCGCAGGTCCAGCCCAGAGGCAGGCTCGCTCCCAGACAGGCAGGAGGCTCACGGATGGCCGGCCACTTGTCCGGGGCATTGTCGAGGGTAGGCCTGCTCGGGCGCCTCCCTGGGCCCTCCCGGTGGGCCGCCGGGCTGAGGCTGCCTGGTCTGCTCGTAGATGGGCTACGTCAGGGAATACATCCTGTGGGCCGCGGCCAAGTCCCAGCTCCTGGCTCACCAGTTTATCTGGAACATGAAGACCAACATCTTCCTGGACGAAGAGGGGCACCAGAAGGACCGTGAGTGTCGTTTGGCTGTGCCCGCGGTCCCGTCCCCCTGCCCTGGGCCTGCCCTCCCCCCGCCCTGAGCCCCTCACCCGCTGCTTCGAAAGGTGGAGGCCGGAGGGCTCGAAGGGTCCGCTTTCTTTCCGTTTACTAGGATGGCCCCACCTAGGAAAGCGGCTGGCTCTGGGCCTCTTGGCTGGGTGCCCTCGTGTGGTCAGCCTTTGCCCAGCCCGAGGCCCCCGGGCAGTCTGAATCTGATGAGACGAGGTGCGGGCACGGGGTTGGTCACGGGCTGCCTCCTCCTCGTGCGACCTTTCTCTCCTCCCGCAGCGGACATTGGGGAGCTCCTGGAGGAGCTCATGGAGGAGATCACAAGCAAGCTGTCCGGGCCCGCCAAGGACTTCTATCAGAGGGAGTTTGATTTCTTTAACAAGATCACCAACGTGTCGGCCATCATCAAGTGAGTGGGCCGGGGCTCTGGAGGGAGGGTCCCCGCTTTGGGGCCCCGAGGGGGCTTCAGGCTTGTCAGCAACAGCGTGAAGGGCTGCCTGGGCTGTGGAGGGAGCCTGGACCTCGCAGGAAGCCCCCCCATCTCTAAAGTGAGAATGGCCCCCTGCTTCCTTCAGGTTTCTTGGAGACAGTTTATCTAGAAATAAGAGTCGTCCTAGTTTGTCCAAAGGATTAGTGTCCAAAAAAACCAAAAGCCCGGCTTGATAGTAGTTCAGGCCGGGAAGCTTGCCTGAGGGCCTTAGTGGACCACAAGGCCATCGCCAGACACCACTGTGAAGAGGCAGCTGTGGTGTTGTGGAGCCCTGCTGCCCTGGAGCAGCCCCCGGGGAAGGGTCAGTTGTCAGGGAGGAGCAGAGCTGAGCCCTGGATTGGGAGCATCCCGAGAGGAGACGGGACCGAGCACTTGGGGCTGGGCAGATCCGAGGAGGCTTCAGAAAGGAGGCGGTTCCTGAGAAGGGCCCTGCTAAATGCAGACATAGAGGCGGCCGGGTCTGGCGGGCCCCTAGGGAGCGTGGGCGAGAGGGGCACATGAGTGACGCTGGGGCGGCCCCTCCTCCTCCCTGGGCCTGAGCCGCTGTGTCTGCTCTCCTAGGCCTTTTCCCAAAGGTGACGAGCGGAAGAAAGCGTGTCTGAGAGCCCTGGCCGAGGTGAAGGTGCAGCCTTGTAAGGAGCCCCACGTCCCCCGGGGCTGTACGGGCACGTGGGCCCCCTCCCAACCGTCCTGCGTCCTGACATGCAAGCCCAGTGGCTGGGCAGCGGGGGCCGGGCTTCCCTCCTGGGCCTCCTCCTCCTCCTGGCGGCTCACATCGAAGGGCGCCCCCCCCCCCAAGGACTCTCTTCTAGAGGCAGTCCAGAAGGCCATCTAGGATGGACAGAACAAGAATAAGGAGATTGCTGACAAAGGGGCCGGGGGGGAGGCAGCGCTGGCAGGCTCTCCCCATCGGGGCTCTGGGGGCCCCGAGACGCTCTCAGACTGATGGGCTCCTTCCCATACTAGGTTGTTACCTCCCGAGTAACCCTGAGGCCATCGTGCTGGACATTGACTACAAGTCAGGAACCCCTATGCAAAGGTGGGGCCCCCCTTCCCACAGCCCAGGTTTGGGGTCCAGGAGGCCTGTGGGTGGCACGAGGGGCTCGGGGGAAGGCCTCTGTGAGCCCGACAGCCCTGAGCGGGCCCTCATGTGCCTGTCCCTGGGCTTTGCAGCGCCGCGAAGGCCCCGTACCTGGCCAGGTTTAAGGTGAAGCATTGTGGCGTCCGCAGGCTCGAGAAGGAAGGTCAGTGCCGAGTCTCGCAGCTGGTCAAGCGGCTGCTCCTACCCCAGCCTGCGGCCAAGAACAAGGCCCCAGCCGGGGTGTGGGGCAGGGGGTGGGAGAGGACCTTCCGGAGGCCAGCAGCCAGTGGGACGGGCAGTGGTCACCCCAGGGTGGCCCATCCTCTGGCTCCTGCTTGGACACTCGAGCCCCCTCTGGCAGGCCCTTTGTGGGATTGAGGGTCGTGGGGTTTGGCCGGAAGGAACCTTCCAGGCTTGTGTTTAGCAGCCACAGGTATACACTGATGGCAGCACCTGGCACCAGGCTGACAAAGCAGCCTCTGCCCTTGGGCCTGCCAAAGCTCCCCCTCCCCAGCCAGAGGCAGCACTCACGTGCTCATCAGCTCCGTGTGGCCCCACGGTGGCCCAGGAGCTCCCCGGATTCTGGGCTCCCAGACCTCAGGGTCCGGCCTTCATGCCCCCACAGGGATGCAGTGTCACATGCGCTACAACAGCTCCAACGCAGAGGAAGGAGAAAAGGAAGAAGCAGAAAGGGGGGCAGAGGAGGACGAGGATGAGGGAGACGGAGAAGAGGGAGAAGCAGGCGAGAACATTTCTTGGCGGTCCGCCATCTTTAAAGTGGGCGATGACTGTAGACAGGTACGTGGGGGAGCCCCAGCCTCGGGTCCGCTGAGGCCTGCTACCCAGGCCTGGTCCTCTCTCCCTGCCCCCTTCTGGGTCTTAGCCCTGTCTCTGAGTGCTTGGGGGGACCTCGGGGTCAGAGGTGAATCTCCCAGCTTGGCCAGACTAGCTAGACAGGCTGGGCCATTGGATGGGCTGTGAGCCCCTTTGAAGGCCAGGGCAGTCATTACCCTGTGGTGATGTGCCTGGGAGTGACGCTCCTGCCCTCGGCCCTTCCAGGACATGCTGGCTCTCCAGATCATCGCCCTCTTCAAGAACATCTTCCAGCTGGTGGGCCTGGATCTCTTTGTGTTTCCCTACAGGGTGGTGGCCACTGCTCCGGGGGTAAGTCCAGCCGTCCATTTGGCCTGAGGGGGTCAGCCCTGAGCCTTGGGATGGAACGTGGCTGGGATCAGGCTAGGTTAGAAGCCTCATTGTGTGCCCAGGCACTAGGAGTTGGTGTGAGAGGGAGATGCCCCCCTGCTCTGCCCAAGGCCAGACTCAGACTCATCCCCCTGGGGATACGTATGAGCTTGGGCAGGCTGCCAGAGCTAGATCTGGGGCTGCCTTGGGAGGTGGTGAGTGCTCCATCCCAGAGGGCTTCCCTCATGTCAGAGGAGACGTGTGCTCACGCCCAGTTTGGATGTCCCCCAAAATGAGGTTCGTGTCCAGTTTCCTGAAGCACTCACTAAAAGGACAGTACACGTGTCTGCTTGGAAGCTCCTGGGCCTGCGTGGCCCCCTCTCCTTCCCAGACTCATGCTGGCTCTCCCTTGGTCCTCAGTGCGGAGTGATTGAGTGCATCCCCGAGTGCACCTCTCGAGACCAGCTGGGCCGGCAGACCGACTTCGGCATGTACGACTACTTCACCCGGCAGTACGGAGATGAGTCCACTCTTGCCTTCCAGCAGGTGATGTAACTTGGAGCCCTGGGCTGGCTGCCTTCTCTCCCTCCTCCCTAACGGTCGTCTCTGTACTAATGACCCTCAGATCTGTCCTGACCCCCTGCGGGCCACCCAGCTCACATCTCCAGGGCCTCCATCATCTCCCACTGGATGTCCGGGATGTCTGAGCTTTTCCCCAAGCCCTCCCCTCACCTCATCTTCCTTTTTACAGTCATGGCGAAGACCTTCTTCCCACTCCCTTGGACTCCCAATCCAGTAGTTGTCCCAAACTCCTCATTGTCTCTCACTCCCCATATCCAATATGGAGCCAAGACCTGTCGCCAGTCTTCCCTTTGTATCAGCTGTTGAATACACCTCCTCCCTGCCTCTGACCCTGCCCCAACCAGGGTGCTGGCCCTCCTCCCCTTGCCCCATCTTCTCTCTTATGGTCAGGGCCAAGACCTTCCTCCCAGGCCCTCGGGCTTCCATCCTAGGATGACTCCTCATCATCTCTCATTCCCCATATCCAATATGGCGCCAAGGCCCATTGCCAATCTCTCCTTTGCAGCATCTCTTGAATACACCTCCTCCCTGCCTCTGACCCTGCCCCAACCAGGGTGCTGGCCCTCCTCCCCTTGCCCCATCTTCTCTCTTATGGTCAGGGCCAAGACCTTCCTCCCAGGCCCTCGGGCTTCCATCCTAGGATGACTCCTCATCATCTCTCATTCCCCATATCCAATATGGCGCCAAGGCCCATTGCCAATCTCTCCTTTGCAGCATCTCTTGAATACACCTCCTCCCTGCCTCTGACCCTGCCCCAACCAGGGTGCTGGCCCTCCTCCCCTTGCCCCATCTTCTCTCTTATGGTCAGGGCCAAGACCTTCCTCCCAGGCCCTCGGGCTTCCAACCTAGGATGACTTCTCATCATCTCTCATTCCCCATATCCAATATGGCGCCAAGGCCCATCGCCAATCTCTCCTTTGCAGCATCTCTTGAATACACCTCCTCCCTGCCTCTGACCCTGCCCCAACCAGGGTGCTGGCCCTCCTCCCCTTGCCCCATCTTCTCTCTTATGGTCAGGGCCAAGACCTTCCTCCCAGGCCCTCGGGCTTCCAACCTAGGATGACTTCTCATCATCTCTCATTCCCCATATCCAATATGGCGCCAAGGCCCATCGCCAATCTCTCCTTTGCAGCATCTCTTGAATACACCTCCTCCCTGCCTCTAACCCTACCCCTACCCACACCTCATTGCTATCCCCTGCTGGGGGTCCTCCTGCCCCATCTCTCCCCACTCCAATTCATCCTCTACTCAGCCACCAAAGGGATCTTCCTTAAATAAATGTCTGACCCTATCACTTCCCCCTTCTCAGTAAACCCAGCATCCCTCTGTCACCTCCAGGATGGAATACACAGCACTCTGCTTGGCCTTCAAGCCCTTCAGGCCAGAACGAGCCGCCTCCTCCCATCTCACTCGTCAACAAGTCCATCTCCCATCTCTGAGCATTCTTCTGGCTGCCTCCGGCCTGAGGTTCTCACCCTCCTTCCCTCCCGTCCCCTCCCAGCTCTTCTGGCTTCCTTTGAGTACCAGCTAGAGCCCGTGTCTTCCCTCTGAGATGCCCTCCTGTGTGTTGTTGTCCGGTCGTGTCCGGCCTTTGTGACCTCATAGGCCATAGCACCCCAGGTCCTTCTCCTCTCCGCTCTGTCCTGAAGTCTGTCCATGCTCGTTGCCTCTATCTTGGCCTCGGCTGTCGGTCCTTCCCTACATCGGGGGCTTCTCCAGCGAATCACGGCTTCTCGTGATGTGGCCAGAGTATGGAAGCTTTAATGTCAGTCCTGCTCCTTCCCGGGAATGATTGGAATTCATTCTTTCCATATTGGTCAGTTTGATGTCCTCGCTGTCCGAGGGACTCTCCACGGTCTTCTCCAGGACCACAGTTCCAGGGCCGGCCCTGGGGCGCTCCGCTTTCCTTGTAGTTCCTCTCTCCCAGCCATCATGGCTGCCGGAAAAGCCAAGCCTGACCGTGGACCCTTGGCGTGGGCTGCGTCTGCTCCTTTGCCCTCCATGACCCTTGGATGGTTTCCTTGGGAGGCGGGTCAGAGGCCTCTGGGAGGACTCGGCCCTTGGTGTGATCCTCACAGCGGGAGGCTTGAAGCAGATGTTTTCTGGGGCTCCCTGGCTCTCTCCATAATCCGGCGAGGGGTGGCGAGGGGTCCCTCGTTCCTCTGCCTCTCCCTGCACCAGCCTGGTCCACAATCTGCTGAAGCTGAGCTTACTGGCATGTGAGACAGGCCCTGCTTTAGGACTGGCACTCACCTGATCGTTCCCAGCCTGGGGCCACCGCCGAGCTTCCCAGGTCTGCTGGCACAGAGGGCAGCTGTTGAGAGCTGCCTCAGTGGGCATTCGGTCACCCCCGCTAGCCTTGTTAGCCAAGCTTCCGGGGCTCCGGGCTGCCTGGCCCGCGGTCAGCAAGCGCAGCCTTGTGGTGGCCGGCGATGGCGAGTCTTTCCTGCGTGGTTCTCGGGTATGATCTAGCCACTCGTTCGTCTTTTCTGCTTCTGGTAAATCCCTGCCATTTTTGCCTGGCCGCGGGTCTCACTTTCATCGAGTTTCCCGAGCCCTTGATCCAGGAGGGGCCCTGAGGTGCCCCCGTGCCAACCTTGTCAGCCCAGAGCGACTCGTTTCCGTGTGGTCTCCCCCGTTAGCCCCTTGAGGGCACAGGCCGTGGTTGTGCCTGCCTGCCTGCCTTCTTCTCTTACCCAGTGCCTGGCACACGGTCCGACAGTGCGCCCAGCCCTGTGTGACCGGGCACGAATCACAGCAGCCTGAGGGCCCCAGACAGCCGGTCAGAAGCTTCCCCGGGTGGAGCGCTCCGGCTTCACACCAGAATAAAGTGGGATTCTGAGAGGCTCCTCTCGGGGCCTTCCTCCAGACCAGGCGAGGAGACTGGGCTCTTCTCCACCCTCCGTCCTTCCCCCCGGAGCCCGGAAGGGGCACAAGGGGACAGATGGCTCATAGGGATAAGCTGGAACAAAGAAGGGCCAGGCACGGGGCCCCACACCCGCATGGCCTGGGGTCCAGGCTCCGGGCTCAGGAGCTCCCCCACCCTTCTCTCGATCCTGACCTGAGAGGCTCTGTTGGTCCCATAGCTCAGGAAATAGAGGCCGGAGCGGACATCCTGGGGGGCACCAGAGTAGCCTCCTTATTGGGGGAGGGAGGGAGCAGCCACCGAGCGCCGAGTGGGTGCCAGGCCCAGCGCTAGGGAGAAAAGGGCCCTTCTCGGCCCCGCCCTGCAGATGGAGAGCCAGAGGGGATGGGATTTGCCCGGGCTCTGAGGCCAGATCCGTCCCCAGACCTGTGCTGTGCGCCCTGGGCCATGGCACTGCCCTCAGAGGCCTTGGAGCAGCGCTATTTGTGACTGTGAAAAAGTGGGAACAGGCCAGGTGTCTGGGAGCCTCCGGGGTCTCTGAGTAACAGACGTGGGATGGCCGGGCCGACGAGTCGTTGAAAGGCCTCCTGTGGGGTCCCTGGAAACAGAAAACAGCCCCGGAGCAGGGCCACCTCCTGACAGGGATGCCCGGGCAGTCTGGGGGCGGGGGGGGGGGCAGCTGGCGGCTCCAGCTCCTAGGAGGCCCCTTGTTGTTTGATTGACACCCAAATGGGCCCCCGCAGAGTCAAGAAGACAGCTGCTGGGGCAGTGGATTCTGGGAGGCCCCGGTCACTGCCTCGTAGCCTCTCCGCAAGGGCTCCAGGGGGAGGCAGGGCAGGGGGACGGCGTGAGCCAGAGGGGGCTCCTGCGGCTTCACCCCCTTCACATCCTTCCATCAAAACAACCCCGACCGAGCACCCCATGTCCCCCAGGGGAGCTCGGGGAGGATCTCGGAGGCCATCCTGGCAGAGGTGGCTTCTCAGGAGGCCATGAGAGCAGCAGCATGACCTGGGCCTTCAGAGCCCCGGCTAGCCCTGGCCGGGAGCCTGTGACCAAGTGCTTTCTTCCCCCATGCAGGCCCGCTATAACTTCATCCGCAGCATGGCGGCCTACAGCCTCCTCCTGTTCCTGCTGCAGATCAAAGACCGCCACAATGGGAACATCATGCTGGACAAGAAGGGGCACATCATCCACATCGGTCAGTGGGGGGAGGGGGGATCAACTGCCCCCGACCCCATGATTTCTGGGGATCCTCCCAGGCCCCAGGCAGGCGGCCGAGGAAACGGAGGGGATGTGACTTGCCCAGGGTCGCCCGGTTAGGAAGGTCTGGGGCCGGAGTGGAACTCAGGGTCGGCATCAGGGAGTGTCCGCCCCGGGGTGGGAGCGCTGCCTCCCGGGATCCCCCCAAAAGCCGGCCTTCCTGCTGCCCTTCCCAGACTTCGGCTTCATGTTCGAGAGCTCCCCCGGCGGCAATCTGGGCTGGGAGCCGGACATCAAGCTCACCGACGAGATGGTGATGATCATGGGCGGGAAGATGGAGGCCACCCCTTTCAAGTGGTTCATGGAGATGTGTGTCCGCGGCTACCTGGCCGTCAGGTGAGGCCGGCTCACGGGGGCCCGAGGAGGGCGGCGTGGGCTGGCCCGGCTAGCCGAGGTGGACGAGAGCCGGCTCGAGTGCCCTGAGGGGAGACGGGCCGGCCTGGCCCCTCCGAGGCCCTCGAGCCCTTCCGGTCGGCTGTCCCCGCAGGCCCTACATGGACGCCGTGGTCTCCTTGGTGACCCTGATGCTGGACACTGGGCTGCCCTGCTTCCGAGGACAGACAATCAAGCTGCTCAAGTGAGTTGTGGCCGGGCTCCAGTTCGTCCCGATGACCCTTCTCTGCACGGCTGCCCCCAGAGCCCTGGGCTGGCTGGGGAGACAGGCGGGCCCTGCTCCCCTTGGGGGCGTAGGGCCCCGGCAGGTCTGGGTCCGTCCTTCCCTCCTGCCTTCGGAGGCCTGGTCGTTCCCCAGGAGGAAGACTCCCCCGCAGCTTCCCACCCGGCCCAGGGAGGGCATTGGGCCACGCGGCCTGTGAACGTGGACGCCTGAGGCCCAAAGCCTGTCCCTGAGGTCTTCGCGTGGAGGCCCCCCTTTTCTAGCAAGGTCCCAAGAGGGAGGGGCTGGCCTGAGGCCTGCAGGGGAAGGTCGGCCCTAGAAGGCAGCATTTTGCTCTCCGTGGTGGAGCTTCACCAGGAAAGGACTCCAGTGGGGTTGGGACTGCGGTGCCCACCCGTGGGCGTCCCCTCCTGTGGGCTTGGGTCCTCCCCAGAGAACCCCAAAAGGCCCCTGCGGGTGGGGGAGTAAGGAGATAGAAGGGAGCAGCTCTTCAGGCACCCAGAAAGAACCAGGAGACCCGGAGGGGGAAGGATCATGGGAGGCAGGCTTGGGTTAGAGGTGTGGACACCTGGGGAGTGGGGGCTCCCCGCTGCGGGAGGACCCCTTGTCAGGCTCTAGAGAGTGTATCCTGGTGCCGAAGCTTCGGCCTGGAAGTCCCCTCCCCGAGTGGGTGCTTCCCCATCGGCCCCACCAGGAACACTGTGGGCGTCGCCTTTGGCCCAGACCGGGGGGGGGGGGGGGGGGGGGGCTGTCCGGATGAAGGGCGAGCGCCCATTTCTCCCCTCTGGCCTCCAGGCACAGGTTCTGCCCCAACATGACGGAGCGGGAGGCGGCCAACTTCATCCTGAAGGTCATTCAGAACTGCTTCCTCAGTAACAGGTCAGCCTCCTGCCCTGCTCCCGCCCTCGCCCCCGCACCCTGGCCGCCATGGTGGGCAGTGGAGGGGCTCTGGGGCCTCACAAGCAGCCCCCTGCGTGGCCACCTCCAGGCCGGCTTCCCTGATTGTAAAGGAGAGCCTCGGCCCCCGGAAGCCCCTGCCCCCGGCTTCTCCAGCCCCTTGCCTGGCTCCCAGTGCTCCTAGGGGCTCCTTGGGCACACGTGGCCACCCGGTCAGTCAGCTTGCAGAGGCCGGAGGCCCGATGGAGGCCTCCTCCTTGGCCCACTCACACGCGACCGTGTCAGGATTCCATCCCCAAGTCACAGCCTCTTTGGAGACAGCGAGGCCAGGCTGGCACTTTCGGGAATGGCTCTTGGGAGAAGAGGCCGGCATCAGGGGCGCAATGCGAGGCGGCCCTGCTGGTGCCTCTTCCCCAGGCTCGCCGTCCCCGGTCGGTTTCGCTGGCTCCTTCTCTGGCCTGCCCACACGGCCTCGCGCACTTGCTCCTGCCTGGAGGGTCTGGCCTCCCGGCCCCTCTCCCAGTCTCCTTCCCTGGCCAGAGACCTCCATCGGGCCAGTGGGCCCGGGCTTAGAGGGCCTTGGGGCGGCTCTCATCCCCAAACACAGCTCCTTTGGGAGGAACACTGGATCTGCCACTTGGGAGCCTCGGGTGCCTCCACTGTCTCCGAGGACGGGATCGAGGACTGTTCAGAGGCCTGGCACTGGGCCTGGAGTCAGGAAGGCTTCGAATCCTTCCCAGCCGAGGGCCCTGGGAAGGCGCAAGGCCCCCATCCATACACGAGGGAGCCCAGCGGCGCCTGCCTTCCTCGCGGAGCCTTTGTGAAGATAAAACACGGCCACGTGTGCCCAGAGCTGAGCAAAGCCAAGCCTAAGCCCCTTCGGAGGGGCTGGTTTATGGCGTCCGACTCGATGAAGACGGGGAAGCGTCCCGCCTGGGCGGGGGACGGCTAGGAGAAGATCAGGGCTGGAGAGGCTTCGGGAGGGAGGAGACCAAGTCACAGAGTATCCAGGAGAGGGAAGGGAAATCTCGGGCCTTATTCCCAAAACAGACCTTCCCTCTCATTGCTCCCACTTCTTCCGGGGGGGCCTCTGTCCTCCCCGAGGGCCCTTTGACGCCCGTCCGGACCTCGAAATCACCCCATAGCCCTTGGCAGCAGGGACCACAGGAAGAGCCTTGGCCACGGGGAGGGGGCAGTCTGGGGCAGCGTCCGAGGCGTGGACCGGGAGGGCCTCGAGGCCCAGAATGCTGCACAGCTTCCTAGAAGAAACCTCTTCTTCCTCCAAGAGTTTGGCCTGTCCTTCCAAGCAGGAAGCACCAAATGGAGGAAGGCCCGGCTCCTCTGCACTGCCAAATGGTCACTCGCCCTCGAGAGCAATCTTTCACGTGGCTTTGGGCCAGGAAGTGTCAGTCTGTAAAGATCATTTCTTTATTTGTTTATTGGCTTGCATCCCTTGTTGCTAGATCCTGGCACTTACCAGGTGTTTTCCATTTTATTTTTTAACCCTCACCTTCGGTCTTAGGATCAATCCTGTGTATTGGCTCCAAGGCAGAAGCGTGGTAAGGGCTGGGCCATGGGGGCCAAGTGACTTGCCCAGGGTCACCCAGCTGGGAAGTGGCTGAGGCCAGATTTGAACCCAGGACCTCCGTCTCTAGGCCTGGCTCTCCCTCCACTGAGCCACCCAGCTGCCCCCTCAGTTTGTAAATGTTAAAAATTGTTGATAACCATTCCGGGTGGCTTCCTTTAGGTGCTCGGGCTTCACTAGGATGCCCAAAGGTCCCTGCCACAAAAAGCACTACGATCTCTGTTAGGGAACTGAGCTGAAACAGGCAGCACGCATGCCCAGGCAGTCGGGCCAGAAAAGCAGGACCAGAGCCGGCTGGGTCACCGTCAGGAAATGGCAGGCTGCCCTCCCTGACCCCAAGCTCCCATGCGAGCCGCAGCGGCCCATCTCCCCCCTCCAGCTCCCACCTCCAAGGACATGTACAGCGGCTTGGCGGAAGGGCCCCCCTCCAGGAGGACGTACATCACGCCCCTGCCCGGTGGAGGTCCCACTGGGCGGTCACGGGGCATCTCGAGTGTCGAGGTGCTGAGCAGGTTGAAGTTGAGGCTGATCCCATCGGAAGCCCCCTGAACAAGGACAAAAGAGATGAGAAATGCGTTGGGGGAATGTGTGCGGCGGGCGTCTGCGCAGGGTGCTGCAGCCGTGGCCTCACAGGCAGCAGGCAGGGAGGATGGAGAAGGAGGGCCGAGGAGAGAGCAGACGACAGCCAGCAGGACACGAGAAAGAAATGAATGCTGGCTGTCCGCCATCAAGCTCTGGGACAGCAGCGCTGGGGTCGGAAAGGGCGTCCAAATGAGGAAAGCCTTTGGGGGGTTTTCCTCCCCTTTCTTGTGTTTATCCCAGCGCCTGGCACACAGTAGGCACTTAGCACATGCTAGCCGGCTGGCTGAATTTGGGCCGTGCCAAGCTTGAGATGAGGGTGAGATGGCTTCATGGGCTCCCCTCCCACTTCCCGACGTCTCTGCTCCCAGGGCCTTCTCTAGGACAAGCAGGAAAGCCTGTGTCGGGGCTAGACTCCCGTCCCTGCTCCTGCCTGTCCTGAGGCTGGCTTCCTGGGCCTAAAAACGCTGTGCCAACCCTGGAGGTCCAGTAGTCGAATCACAGACCTCCCTTCAAGCACGGATGCTCTGGCTGCACTCACTCCTCAGCAGTTAGCAGGCTCCCCCCTCTGCCAGCCAGCCGTGTCCAAAAGACCCCAGTCCTCCACCCCAAATGGACACTCCCTTACCCCCTTCTTGGTGAACCAGCTCAACTCCCCATTATTCTCCGTTCTCTGAGGCTCCATGCAGAAGATGGCGGCACCTGGACTGTTTCTTAAAGGGACATCTGTGGTGTCTCTGTGACATAAAATTGGGGTGCTTGGCCAAAATGAGGTGAGAGCTAGAACATGAGTGAGGAGCAGGGAGTGATATCCAGGAAGGCTGGCAGGATGGCACGGGGCTGAACCCAGGAGTTTCTGCTGTATCCTAGAGGCAGTAAAGGGGCAGCTAGGTGGCACCAGAGTGCACAGAACAGGGGCCTGGGGTTAGGCAGCCCCAGTGTCCTGAGTTACTAGCCAGGTGACTCTTGGTAAGTCCACTTGCCTCAGTTTCCTCATCTGTAAAATGAGCTGGAGAAGGAAATGGCCAGCCCCTCCAGTATCTCTGCCAAGAAAAACCCAAATGGAGTCACAGAGTCAGAGACAATTGAAAAAGAGACTTGAACAGCAACAGAGGCACTGCAGAGCTCCTGGAGTTGGTTGAGTCATGGAGTGGCCTGCTCAGAAGGTACTTGAGGATGGTCCTTTTAGTAGCATTGTCTAGGATGGACTGGAATGATGAGAGATTCAAGGCAGGGAGACCAAAGATGTCAGAGGTGAGGTCCAAGCAAAGGTGGTCGCTGTGAATGGACAGAGAGACGTTGGAAAGATAGAATGGCAAGAACTGGCCATTAATGGGATGGAGAAGGCCACTGGAAGGAGCTGGCACCTTCCCTGGAAAGAGGGAAAAGATGAGATCACTCTGACCGGTTGAGTTGAAGAGGTCTCTGGGACATGGCCAGGTTGAGATGTCCAACTGGTAGTTAGAGATGATAGACTGGAGGTTAGGAGAGAGACTAAGGGTGGATCTGTGCATCCATGAGTCATCTGCATAGAGGAGAGCCCAAGAGAGAGCCTGGGAGCCACCCACAGTTAGGGAGCAAGATGGGGATGGCGAGCCAGCTAAGGAGACCGAGAAGAGAGGAAGAACAGACATGAAAACCCTGAGAAGAGAGTCTCCGGAAGGAAGTGGTTAGTGGCATCAAATGCAGCAGGAAGATTGAAGAGTGGGCGCTGAGCAAAGACTCGCTCCCTTTCCTGATCCACAGGGTCTTCACCCTCCCGGTGACTTCTTACAGAGTGGCCCAGAGTGCTGAGGCTTCAAAAAAACAGACTCTCCGACCACAGTGGTGTCACCTGACATGGCCCAGACCCTTTGACACCTCCATGATCGGTTCAATGATTCCTCTCCTCGGTTTTGACTGCCCCAGTGCCCACAGCAACTGTTCAGACCTTCTTCTCTCCCTCACCCTGGGGCCATCCCGTCATTCTTATTCTTCCCTCTGGACGGGGCCCTTTTCCTGGCCAAAACTGACCCCTACCCAGCCCTTGCTCCCACCCTTCCATCTTTCCAGCACATGCCCAGTCGTCTCTTAATTCATCGCCCTCCACGTCCCACGTCCTCCACAGGCCAGCCTCGTGGGGCTACGAGGAGAGAACCCCGGGGCAAGGAAAGGTTTTTGTCTCTCTCCCTGTCTGCACGGGTGACTGGCACGCAGTCAGTGCCTCGTAGCTGCCTGCTGATTGAGAGCAGAGCATCTGGGGCCAGGGAGAAAGGCCGTTTGTGGCGATGGCGGCTCCGAGGTCAGGCAAGCAGAGAGGCAGAGCCTGGGGTCCCCCCGGAGGGCGTGGGGGCCAAGCACCTGGTCAGGCCTGGCCTGGTGCTGACCATTTGTGTGCTCTCGGCCAGCCTCGGCCTCTAAAACCTCTGAGGGGCCGCTCTAGCTGACCTTTTGGGTCCCTTTCAGGCAGTCAGCTAAGCCAATTAAGTACCTCCTCGGTGCTAAGCGCTGAGAAGGCAAAGAGCGTCCCTGCCCTCAAGGAGCTTCCAGCCTAATGGGGGAAGACAACGTGCCAGCCAATATGGACAAAGCTTGCTCTGTGCAGGATGGATAGGAAATGATGAATGGGGGAAGGCACTGGAATTAAGGGGCTTCCCGGAGGAGGTGGGATTTTAGTTGGGGCCTGAGGAAGCTGGGGAGGCCCATAGAGCAGAGGAGGGAGGCCGGGTCACTGGTCAGGAGCAAGGAGGCCCAGGGGCCCAAGCCTGGCCCCTGGTGCCGTAGAAGCCACTTCCTCATAGTGCGTGAGTCTGGGAGGAGAAGATGGAACCCGGAGCGAGGCCCGGGAGCACAGCCTGGCAGCCCACTGACTCCGGCCTTCAGTGCCCCCAGCCAGGACCCCCGGGCGAGCCTAACCGGGCCCTGCTGCTTTCCAATACTCAATCAGATTCAGGTGGTATTTCCTGGCCTTCAGGGTCCCCAGGGCCTGGAGGGAGCCTGGAGGTGTTACAGGCTTCCTTCGGGCTCTCACCCTCTGGGCTGTCCGACCCTGTGCCTTCCCGTGACTGTGCTCCAGGTTTTAAGTGTCTCCCCTGCCTGGGGAAGGCCTGCTCAGCCTTCACGGCCAACTCCAGGCCCACCACCTCCAGGAAGCCTGCCCTCATGCCTTGATCCTTGGGTGTCCCCGTGCCGGGGGGCTCCGTGGGGGCCCTTTGTCTCCTCGCTTCCTCTCTGACCTCTGCCCTCTCCCTTCCTTGCAGGAGCCGGACGTACGACATGATCCAGTACTATCAGAACGACATCCCGTACTGAGGCCCCCGCGGGCTGGGGGCTTCTGGGGCACCCACACCGCATCCAAGTCTTGTCATGTGCAATCGCAGCCCCGGCTCGGCTCTAGTCTGTGATGCGCGGGCGGGGGTGGGCAGGGGGGTGCGTGCGTGTGTGTGCGTGTGTGTGCGTGTGTGTGTGTGTGTGTGTGAGCCAGCGAGCGTGAGAGTGACCCTTCCCCGAGCCTGAGCCGAGCCCTGCTCCATCAGTGTCCCCTCGAGTGCCCGGCAGTCCGCTCTGGGCATCGGGGGATGCTGCGAGGTGGACCAATAATCAGCCGGGGCGCCGCTGCCCGGGCACAGGTGCCCTCGCCGTCCTGCGTACAGGAGAAGGCCGTCTCCTGTGTGTAAAGTAAAAATCAGTATGGAAGATGTGTGGAATCTACCAGAAATAATAAAAGAACCAAAATGGAGTGTGTTGGTGCGTCAGCAGAGAGCAGGGGCCAGGCGGGTGGGGGAATGGCCTGCCCAGGGTCACCCGTGTCCAGGCCCGGCGCTCAGGCTCCCGCTCGTGTACGCCTCGCCCCTAGAACACTCTTCCGCCCAGCGGCCTCCCCACAATCCCCTGCTTCTAGTGCCTCCCTCCCCGAGACACCCGTCTGTCTCCCCGTCAGCCAGAGGGCCCTCGAGGCCAGGGACCGTGTCCGGGCCCGGCACTGGCTGGCGGAGGGCAGACCCGTGAGCAGGAGCCGCCGGCCGTAGCTCGGACCCCGGCAGGAGCCTGCGGAGCTTTCTGGCCGGGCCTGACACCCGGGCAAGGCAGCCGCTGTGCACCCTCAGCCAGGCAAGGGAGCGATCCGAGAGCCGGCGGGGCCCCAGCCCGAGCTACCTCGGAGACCCGGCGCAGTCCAGACACCCTTCCCAGAAGCAGCGGGTAGCCGGCCCTAACAGTGCGGTCAGGAAGCCGCTGGGGAGAAGGAAGAAACGGACAAGTGGCCCGGGAAGAGCCACTGCGGGGGGAGAGCAAGACCCCACCTTGGAAGAAGAGAATCACCGCGAAACCTTGAAGAAAACCGTCTAGGAACGAGTTTAACTTGAATCCCGGCAAGACCTACAACCAGCGTAGAGAGCCGGGCTCTGGCCTCAGACCCTTCCTTGCGGGGGGATCCTGGGCGAGTCCCTTCACCCCCACAGCCCAGCCCTCAGTGCTCCTCTGTCGGGCTCACGATCAATACTTGGCATCAGTCCTGAGGCAGGAGGTAAGGGTTGAAAAACAGAATCACGGGACTAGCTGGAGGAGGGGGCCAGGTTAGGAAGGGCTTTGAATGCCAAACCACATTTTGTATTTGATCCTGGAGGAACAGAGAGCCACGGAGTTAGCAAGGAGAGCAGGTAGCTAATTAACCTGCATGTTAGAAATCTCTTGGGAGCAGCTGGGTGGCTCAGTGGATGGAGAGCCAGGCCCAGAGATAGGAGGTCCTGGGTTCAAATCTGGCCTCAGACACTTCCCAGCTGGGTGACCCTGGGCAAGTCACTTGACCCCCATGGCCTAGCCCTGACCACTCTTCTGCCTTGGAGCCAATACACAGTATTGACTCCAAGACGGAAGGTAAGGATTTAAAAAAAAAAGGAAAGAAATCTTTCTTTGGTGGCTGAGGGGAGCAGAGTCTGGAGGGGGAGAGCCCTGAGGCAGGTTGACACACCCCCACCCCCTCCTCAGCTACTGCAATAATAGTCCAAGTGTGAAGACATGAGGATCTGCAGGAGGGAGGGGACGCTAAATGACAGACATGCCATTTGGCCCCCATCCCTTCAGCCCTGCGTGAGTCCAGAGCAAGTCACTCAGTCCCAGATGCCTAGCCTTTGCTGCTCTCCTGCCTTGGAACCAGTAACTACTATTGATTCTAAGACAAAAGAATCCATTGATTATCTCCTAAGAGAAACCCCAAAATTAAAACTAGAAAAGGGATAGCAAAAATCTCGAGTTTTTAGGTTGGAGAAAAAATATTGCCAGCAGCAAGAGAGAATTCAAGTTCCAAAGAGCTACAGTCACACAAGACTTGGCAGCCACCACTATACATGAGCAGAGAACTAGGAATCCGATATTCCAGAAAGCGGAGCTTATGACCTTACAGCCAAAAATAACGTACTCAGAAAAACTGAGTATGGTC
The DNA here is from genome assembly GCF_027887165.1 of Monodelphis domestica. NCBI lineage: Eukaryota > Metazoa > Chordata > Mammalia > Didelphimorphia > Didelphidae > Monodelphis > Monodelphis domestica. The sequence continues at coordinate 14,313,428 of NC_077229.1, read as the reverse complement.
CTCCAGGAGAAAAGTAAAATCAAGGACTTCCAAGCATTCCTCACAAAAAGACCCTATCTGTGTGGAGATGGTGAAATAACAACCCTGGCGTCAACAGAAACACAAAGAAAACACAAGAGATGAATTGTAAAGGATTAAATAAGGATACATTTTATATTCTAAAGTGAAAGATGACTCCTCCATACTGTATGTCATTAGCAGTCATATAGGAAGTCGAATAAAACAGGACCAGGGAGTCGTTCTGATTTTCTTAAGAATGGAAAGGAGAAAGGGATACTATTCCTGTGGGGATGGAGATGGGACAGAAAAGTGGGGCACTTATCTTGCATAATGGGGGGCCACAAGCAGACAGACAGGATGGAGTGGGGTCATGGGTGACACTTGAATCTTGCTTTCATCTGAACTAGTCAAAGGGGAGAACACACGCCAAATACAACTTATTCGACAGGGAGACAGGAAGGCAAGGGGAGAGGAGGGCCAACAGCAGGATTCTTCCTGAGCAAAACAGATTCTAACAATGGAGGGTAGACTGTGAAGAGAGACTTTACACATGTAACAGCACAAAACTTCTTTCCATAATCATCCTTTCGTGAAAGAACTGGAACAAATAAAAGGGAAGGAATAAAGTGAGACAGCGTGTCTCCCTCCATCTGCAGTCAGAATCCATCCATTCTTTCTCTGGAGCTGGATGGTGTTTTCCATCATGAGTCCTTGGGGGATTTTCTTGGATCGCTATATTGTGAGGAATAGCTCAGGTCTTCAGAGATGTTCATTGCAGAGAATTGCTGTGACTGCACAATGTTCTGGTTCTGCTCACTTTGCTTCACATCAGTTCATGGAGGTCTTTCCAGGCTTTTTCTCAAATGATCCTTCTCATTTCTTACACCCTAATAGTATTCTATCACAATAATATACCATAACTTGTTCAACCATTCACCAGTTGGTGGACATCTCAGTTTCTAATTCTTTGCCACTACTGGAAGAGCTACTATCAATATTTTTGTACAAATAGGTCCTTTTCTCTTTTTAAAAAAATCTCTTTGGGATATAGACCTAATTGTGGTATGGCTGGATCAAAGGGTATACTCAGTTTTAAAGCCCTTTGGGCATAGTTCCAAATTGCTCTCCAGCACGGTTGGATCAGGTCACAACTCCACCAACAATGCATCAGTGTCCCAATTTTGCCACATCCCCTCCAGTATTTATTATTTCCCTTTTCTGACATATTAGCCAGTCAAAAAAAAAAAAAACATTTTCTAAGGAGGAAATCCAAGATATCAGTCAATAGGCAACATTTTCAAATGCCCCAAATTACTAATAAAATACAAATTAAAGCTACTTGGAGCTTCCACCTCGCATCCATCAAGGACTAAAGTTGACAAAAAAGGCAAGCAGCAAATACTGGAGGGGAAACAGGAAAACTATCACATTCATGCACTCTTCTTGGAGCAGGGAACAGATCTAGATGTTCTGGAAGGCAATTGGGGAAAAAAAATGCCCCAGAAGTGACTTACCTGTGCATATCCTTTAACCCAGTGATAGCACAACAAGATCCCAAAGAGGGCAAAGAAAGGAAAGGGGCCCATAGACACAAAAATATTTAGCAAAAATATTTTTTGTGGTGGCCAAGAACTGGAAGCTGAGGGCAGGGTGTACATCAACTGGGAAATGACTGAACAAATGATGGCTTACAGATGTAATGAATCATTACTGTCACATTAAAAAAATAATAAAAACACTAGTTCTAGAGTTAATAAGACCTCAGTGCTAATCTGGTCTCAGACACTTTACTAGTTGTATGACCCTGGGCAAGTCACTTAACCACGTTTGGAAAATGAGCTGGAAAAGGAAATGGCAAACTGTGCTAGTGTCTTTGCCAAGAAAACCCCAAATGAAGTCAGACACAACTGAGAAGATTGAAAACACAGTAAATGAGGCAGTCTGAGAAACCTGAAGAGACTTGTGTGGGCTGATGCGGAGTGAACAGAGCAGAACCAGAGAGAGTAACAATGGTAAGAAGGAGAACCGCTTTAAAGCCTCCAGAACTCTGGTCAATGCAGTGACTAAGCATGAATTCAGAGGCTGGTGGGGAAGATGGGGTGCAGAATGAGATAACCCACATAAAGCCCTTGTAGCTATAATTCAGGGCCAGTGTGAGAATTTGTCATATTGTGTATGGGTTCCAAGGCAGAAGAGGGGCAAGGGCTTCGGTGACTTGTCCAGGGCCACACAACTAAGAAGTGTCTGAGGCCAAATTTGAACCCAGGACCTTCCATCTCTAGGTCTGGCTTTCAACCCACTGAGCCACCGAGCTGCCCCCTATATATATTTCTTAAAAGGTTGTTTTGTTTTTTATTAATCATAGAGGAAGATCGTAAAATACTTAAATGACTATATAGGGAAAATCTCACTTCAGATGGCCTCTGGTCCAGCCAGACTGGTCTCACTGCCCCTCTCAGAGGACACAATCCATCTCATCTCTACATCTTGGCTGAGGCTGTCCAATGTCCTCCTCCTTTCTTGCCTCCAACACCATGCTGATCACCATCCCTACCCTCCCAGCAGCTGGTGCCTGCTCACCAAAATGATATCTTTATTTTGGGTCTGCAAATGCCTGCAACTTGTCATCCATTCCAGTGAAAAGAGAGGCCTTCCAAGACGAGGCTGGGCCAATTTGTTATCTCAGTATCACTAACCCTCAGCACAGAGCAAAAAGGCCCCATTGAAGAGATGTGGCAAAATTGGGGCACTGATGCATTGTTGGTGGAGTTGTGACCTGGTCCAACCATTCTGGGGGGGCAATTTGGAGCTATACCCAAAGGACTATAAAATTGTGCATGCCTTTTGATCCTATAATACCACTATGGGTCTGTATAGCAAAGAGATTATTAAAAGGGGGAAAGGACCTACCTGTACAAAAACATTTATAGCAGCTCATTTGGTGATGGCAAAAAAACTGGAAACGGAGAGGGTGTCCATCCATTGGGGAATGGCTGAACAAACTGAACAAATTGTGGTACATGACAGAATACTATTTATTGTGCTACAAGGAATGATGAACAGGATGGTTTCAAAAAGAACTGAAAAGACCTGCATGAACTGATGCAGAGTGAAATAAGCAGAACCGGGGGAACATTGTGCAGTGACAGCAACATGGTGGGATGATCCCTGCCAAAGCCTTAGCGACTCTCGGCAATACAGTGATCCAGGACGAATCTAAGGGGCTTGGGACAAAGATGCTCTCTACCACCCCAGGGTGAGAGCTCTTAGAGTCAGACACAGATGAAAGCAGGGCACTTTTTTGGTTTGGGTTCTATAGGAGTATTCTTTCACAACAATGACCATTATGGAGGTGTTTTGCAAGATGATACACGTATAACCAGATCCAATTGCCTACCATTTCCATGAAGGGGGGGACCATTTGGATCTTATAATTTCAGAAAACATAGGTGGAAAATTATTACATGGAATTGGGAAAGAATATCTTTTTAAAAGGCTCCATTGACAGATGGATGATGGGCAAGGTCCCAGGCCTCAGTTTCCCTCTCTGTTAAATGAGGTTCTAGTAGTTAGCCCTAAGTCTATGCTCCTATGACCTCAGTGGCTGGAGACCCAGAAGCTGGAGCAGCCCAGAAGACCCCCAAACTTGGAAAGGACCACGAGGAAGCTCCGGAGGGACCTTCCTGGCTCCTTTGCCCCTGCTCATGTCTGAAGTCACACAATCTGCCAGGAGGCCAGTCTCCTAGAATTCCAGGTCTGAATCCAAGGCCCTGACCTCCCCATTCTTCACTTCTGAGAAGCACAGAAAAGAGAACTGAGGCTGGAGTAAAGTCTAGGCCCTTTGGGTGTCGGTGCACTCCTGTGTCCCCCCACTGAGGACAGCAGGCAGAGAAAGGTTGGAGAAAAGGAAGCCAGCAGGGCAGCTGGGTGGTCCAGTGGCTAAAGTTCCAGGCCTGGAGTCAGGAGGACCTGAGTTCAAATTTGACCTCAGATACTTCCTAGCTATGTGACCATGATAGCCTAAAGATGGCTCTTCTTAGTACTGATGCTAAGACAGGAAGTTAGGATTTTAAAGAGGAAGGTCTTCTTTTCAGAATGTCCAGCTCCTGACTAGCACCCTCATTCCACTACTCTTTATGCTCCTGCCCTAGTCTTGGGAGACTAAAGTTCCCTGGTGTGGGGTGTCCCCCTCTCTGCTGAATCCCAGCTCAGTCCAAGGTCCCCTCTTCCAGGGAGCATACCATGATGAGTTCACAGGATTACAGATCCAGACAGGTCCTCAGAGGCCATCTGGTCCAACTCCCTAAATTTTATAGGAAAGGACTTGCCCAAAGTCACACAGCTAGCAAAGAAGCAGGATTTGAATTCAGGTTCTCTGACTCTTCCTGCTGTCACATAGCTGCCTCCTCTCAGGCATTTATCACCTAATTTGGAAGCTCCCAAGTTATACACATTTCTCTTGTGCTCGTACCCACCATGAACTCCCAGAAGACAGGGCCGTCTCAGCTAAATCCTCTCTGCCAGCCTAGCTGGGCATTCTGCACACAGGAAATGCTTGTTCAAAGAACAAAGGAACGGCCTGGAGACAAGGGGGCTGGCTAGGGACCTGGCACCCTCTTCTCCCAGGAGCTCCAAGCATGAGAGCTGAAGCCATGGGAAAGGAGAGACTCCGCCGGCCGGGAGGAGGACTCGCCCAGGGTCACCCTTAGGGAGCGAGATGATGAGAGAAGCAGCTCTGGGGACGAACACCATGGCAAAGGTTTCTGGGAGGCTGCCTGGGACCCCTGTGGAACTTCCACATTAGGGGTTTCTCTATCCTTAGTGGAAGTCAGACCATGACGGAAGCCTTCAGTGGCCTGTCCAGAGGGAGCGTCCAAGTTGTCGGGGCACATTGAAAAAGTCGCTCCCCAGGAGAGCAGCCCTTTCAAAAGTGGGCTGGGCAGCCTCAGCAGGTGGTGAGCTCCCCAACACTGGAGGTCCACAAGTAAAGAATGATGATTCTCTGATTGCTTTGTACAGGAAGGGAAGAGAAGGCACTGGGGCCAGCCTGGGAGCTGCAGGGCGGTCCAGGGAAGAGAGAAACCGGCGTGGTGGCAGCCAACAAAGGGGGAGCCCACCCACCTCCAGCGGAAAAACGAAGGAGGCAGGGGGGTGTCCGATCCAGGGCGGGACACGCACACGCACGCACACGCACGCACACACACACGCACGCCCCTCTCTAATTTGAGCCCAGATCCATTAATTCACGGTCAATACAGGGACATATATAATCCATGGGGTCACCCCTGTCCCTAAAATCAGTCAGAGCCAGGAACAGGGAGAGAGTGAGGACCTGAGGCTGAAGAGATCTGTGGAGATGGAATGGCTGGCCCCAGGGACAGAATGAAGAGCCGGGGGTCAAACCGGGGCAGAAAGCGGAAGGAGAGGGAGGGGCAGAAAGGGCTGATGGGAAGGGGATGCGGAGAAGGGGAGCGGAGCGGAGGAGGCTGGGAGTCAAGAGAGAAGAGAAGGAATGAGGGCTAAGTCGGGAGGAGGAGCTGGGAGCGGGCCAGCTGCCCCGGGCCAGGCCTAAGTGGGCAGCAAGCTGTTGGTCTGGAGCTCGAGCAGCGGCGACAGGGTGTAGCGCAGGCGCCGGAAGGTGCCCTGGGAGCACAGGCGAGGGAGGGCGTCTCTGATGGCGTTGGGGTTGATGAGGTTCAGATAGAACAGGGGGATGCCCAGGACCCACAGCGGGAGCAGCAGCCGGAGCCCGAGGACGGCCACGAGCCTGCGGGGGGCGGGGCAGGTCAGTGAGGGAGGGGGCGGGCCAGGCTGGAAGGAGCTCCCGGGCCCCCCTCCCTGCCGGCCTCACCTGAGCCTGGACAGATGCCCGGTGCAGCTCAGCCTGTTTTCCTGCCAAAGGAAGGGGAGCGGGCACTGTGGGCACGGAGGCCGGGAGGCCGGACGGGCCGGGCCTCCCCGCCTCCTCCTCCTCCCCTACTCACAAAGCTGGCTTCAGCCACCTCCTCCATGAGGGAGCCCGGAGCTGTGGTCAAGGAGGAAAACTGGCCGGGCTTCCTGCCGAGACCGGGAGGAGGAGGAGCATCAGAGGATAAGCCGCCCCGCCCGGCTCCTGCCCAAGCCCCGCCCCGCCCCGCCCCGCCCCCTCCGCGGGCACTTACGGCTCCGCCCCCTCCCGGGGCAGGTCCAGCATGGAGGCCACTTCCATCACCTTGGTCTGGAGCTCCTGCAGCCGAGGCCGGGGGCGGGGCTTCACTGCCGGGGAAGGGACCCGAGGCCCCAGGGGGCGGGGAGGGGCGGAGCAAGGGGGCGGGGCGGAGACCAGGACCCTGGAGGGGCTTTGGCCAGGGTTGGGCTGGGATGGAGGCGAAGAACCGCCAGGGGCCAGGGGGTGCTGGCCGAGGCGACGGGCGCACCTGGAGGACCCCGCTCTGCTCCTGGAAGCTGGCCCAGGCTTCCTCCTTCTGCAGGACGCCCTGGGTCGAGAGGAAAAGGTGTCCCACTCAAGCAGGGCTGGGCTGTGGCGCCCCCGCCCCCGCGCGCGCGCACACGCACACGCTCACACACACACAGACACGCGCACGCGCACGCGCACGCGCAAGGCCACCTTCAGGATCCCCTCGGCCTGCAGTGCGGACTTGGATTCCATGAGCTCCAGCTGCTTCTAAAAGGGGAGAGGAGCAGGGTCAGCCCCTCGGGCCGCCGGGAGCCCCGCCCCCCGGGCAGCCCCGCCCGCACCTGGAGGCCCAGAAGCTCCGCCTGCAGGCGCCGGTGCTGCCTCCGCTGGCACTGCTGTTCCCCTCCGTAGTAGAAAAGCTGCTGAGGAAAGAGAAGGGCCTGAGGCGGAGGCCGGGGAGGACTCTTCCTGGGGCTGTGGGGCGGAGCAGCCGCGGAGGGACGTAGGGCGCCTCCCCATTTCGGGCTCGGGAAACGGAGGCGGGGGGAGGGGAGGGGAGGGGAAGGGCGCCCCGCCCCCCGCCCCTCGGGCCCACACAGGCTCAGGGCTTTGTCCTGTCCCGGCTTAGGAAGGGCTGTGGCTTCGGCCGCGGCGGCGGCGGCGGTGGCGGCAGCGTGTGGAGTCCGGCGCTCCTTGGGGCTCGGCCGGCATTCAAGGCTTCCCTCCTTTCGCCGCCCGTACCTGGCTGGAGAGTTCTTCCCATTCTTCCTGAAGTAACTGGTTGCTCCTCTCCTGAAGAATAGCCGGGCGTCAAGGAAGGCCGGCCAGGCTCGCGGCCCCGGGCCCAGGCCGCCGCCCCCGGGGCCTCACCAGGATAAGTTTCTGCTCTGTGGCGACGGCGATGAGCTCCAGGGTGTGGGCTGCCCGGGTCTTGACCACGTCCTCGGCTTCCCCTCGGAGGGCCCCGGCTGCCTGGTTCAGCCTCCTCTGGAGGCTGAGGGAGGAGGACCCAGAGCTCAGGGCCCCGCAGGCACCCATGAAGCGCCGCCTTCCCGGCACGGGCCTTCTAGGGGGCGCAGGAGGCCCTGGATGTGCCTCGGGCCTAGAGCTCCAAACTGACCTCAGACCCTTCCTAGCAGGGTGACCCTGGGCGAGTCACTTAACCCTCAGGCCCAGCCCTCCTGGCTCCTCTGCCTTGGGACCATAACACAGTAAAGCGGTGATGTAGAACCTTTTAGAGCAGTAGTGGGGGAGGGGCTCACCTCCCAGATCAAGTGCTGTGCAGCCTCCCCCACCCAGAGACCACCTGCTGCTGTGCCCAATCTCCCCCCACAGGAAGGAGGAAGTGCTGGAACTGGGCTGCTGGGCAGAGGGAGGGGCAGCCCCACCTGCCTTTCTAGTAACCGACTGGGGGGGAGGGAGGGCTGCCCACAGAGAGCACTCTGCTCTGTGTGCCTTCTTTGGCACCTGTGCCAGAGGTTCGCCATCACAGCAGTAAAACTTTAAAGGGGGAGGGGGGCCTTGGCATCCCAGCCTCTGGCATCTCACAGCCCAGGGTGGAGGGAGCCTCTCTCCTGGGAGGTCTCCCAGGGCAGCCAGGCTGCCTCAGTTTCCTCATCTGCCAAGTGGGGAGAACAACCCCCAGGGAGCTCCACCTGCGCTCTCTCTCCCTTAAACTCCTCAGGGTCAGGACGAGGCTGTCGCTCTCGGTCTCCAAGATCCTCATGAGCTCCTCCAGCTCCTGCTTCCGTAGCCGGCCATCCCTGTTGTCCTTCTGAAGCTGCAGGAGGATCTCTTCCACCTCCGCCATGTGTGTCTGCCAGGCCAGAGCCTCTCCTTGCCCGGCCCGGCCCGGCCCTGACTAGCCCTCTGCCCTGCCGACGGCTCTGGCTGGCCTTACTCTATGGGGTCATCGGGCATCACAATGGCCGGAGCCCCACCCATCCCCCTCCCCTGCCAGCAGTCTCCCACTCTTGAGTATGAGAGGAGGCCTTGCAGCCACTCCTACTACCTGGAGCTGGGGAGGAATCACAGAATGGATGCAGGAATCCCAGTCAGCACTGGCACATGGTAGGGAGGGAGCCCTTGCCCCAAGGGCTCACACACACTCCCCTTGAGCCACATCAGACTGTGGTAGGGAGGGAACAGCAGGGGGTGGGGGAGTGACTCAGGATAGAGAGCCAGGCCTAGAGATGGGAGGTCCTGGATTCCAAAATGACCTCAGATACTTCCTGGCTGTGTGACCCTGGGCAAGTCACTTAACTCCCATTACCTGGCCCTCACTGCTTGCTCCTCTACCATGGAACCATTGCACAGTACTGATTCTTAAGGCAAAAGGAAAAGGTTTTGTCAGTGTAATAGGGAAATCTTTAACAGGATGAATAAAAACAGAATAGCACACAGACAAGATGACGAAGTCACTGGTGCTGCAGGACCCCTGCGTGCCTCGGTGGGCCTTGTTTCGGCCTGACTAGGACAGCCCTAGCCCAGACTCAGTCACAATCCACAGCGGGCCCTCCCTGACTCTCAGGCCATGAGTTAGCCAGGCCTCCGCTGCCTAGTGGTCATCCCTCGCCTCTCCCACAGCTCCGATCTAGGAAGCTCTCAGCCCCAGGATGTGACTGAAGGGAATGGTGCTGACCCAGGAGCTGAGAGGGGTCTTGGGGGAAGCAGGCTCGGAGAGGTTGGGACTTGCCCCATGTCACGCAGCTAACACTTGCCTCAGCATTCCGTGGCACAAAGGAATCTGCTCATCCAATCTGGAGCCTGCCTCAAGTTGAGAGGAATCGAAGGTGAAAGGTGGTGCCATGGATGTAAATTCCTCCTCACTGGACCCAAACACATGGCTACACATCCTGGGAAAGAAATCCGGAGCTCTCCGTGAGCGGATGTCAGAGCAGCAGGAAGGGGGCCATGCCTGAGGCCTTCACTGGGGGTCCCCACAGAGCAGGCCTTGGCATGGCAGGGGAAGCTGTGGTTGCTAGCAGGGGGTGAAGGGATCAGACCACCAGAGGGTCCACCAGAGGAGGAGGGAGTTCTTCAGCCTGGAGAAGGTGGGAGTGGGGGAGATTTGGAACGGAAAAGCATTGCAAAAGGGACCAACCTAGGTTTAATGTCAGGGAAAACTCCCAGAGTGGTCCCTCTGCAGGTCCAGTCAAGGCTATCAGGGCATTCTTCTGGGGTCTGGGATCCCGATTCTTTAGGGGGGTGTCGAGCGGGCCCTTTTCTACGCTTCCCCTTGGCAATCTCATCCTTCCTCCCCTGGGAGGCCCAGCAGGGTCCTTGACAAGCAGCAGAGATCCGGCACCTGGGTCCTCTGTGTCCCCCACGCTTGAGGTTGCCTTTGATCTGCTTGCACAATGCCAGTGGCCAGCCGGAGTCCTGATGCCTCGGCTTGGCACTGGGGGCGGGGGCGACAATCTGCTTTTCCAGCCCCAGCGCCCATTTGTTTCCCTGCCAAAGTGGCTCCAGCGCTACACCTCCCCCACTTTGCTCCAGCTGTTCCTGTGCTTGGAATGTCCCCCTCCCACGTTTACACCTGTTGAAATCATTCTCCTTCCTCCAAGCCCCAGATCCAATAGCAACCCCCGCCACGGAAGCATTTTCCAGGGCCTCCCATAGCTCTCCAGCGGGAGCATCCTCCCTAATGCCTGCCTCGCACTGCCGGGCATGAAACCTTCAAGAGGGCTCTGTAGGGGCTAGCGGGAAAGGGAGAAGGCCAGAAGAGCTGCTGATTTCTCACTTGAAAGCGGGATTCTCAGGAAGACAAGGGGGAGGGGGGGCCAACTTTAGCCACAGCCTCTGGTGTCGCCACATTGGATTTTTCTCCGGGGCCACGCGGGGTGCAGGAAGCGAGGCTTTCTCAAATCTGTCACCCATAAAACCACCAGCGAGGCAAGCTGTGATTTATTTGTGCAGCCCAAGCCAACTGCCACGAGCCAAAGGCTGGCCCAACCCTGCCCATAAGGGTCTCCAAGACTCCCCAGAGCGGGGACCCCTCTGAAAAAGCAGCCTTCCGATGGCTCCCCGTGTGGAGACAGCAAACGGTCACTCCTTATCTTGGGGCAAGTTCTCCCTCCTCTCTGGCCGGCCGGTGCAAGAGCAGGACTTCTAAAGCGTCCCAGGACCCAGCGGTGCCAACAATTCCTGCAAGTGGCCCCTTTGTGGCTGATACTTGCACAAGAAAGGCTTGCAAAGTGCTTAATTATTCAAACCCCAAAGGAGCCAAGTGGAAATGGAGGAAGGCCAAAAGGAACCCCCTAGGGTGCCCATCCGCTCCCTGGGCCAGATGGGGAATGAAACCTTCTCTTCCCCAGTGCCAATAGGGCAGGGCGGAAAAGGGGGGTGGGCCAGCGGGGCCAGGAGCACGCGCACACTCACAAGCAGCCGAAGGACACGGGCTCATTTTCAACCAAGCTTTTAATGAAAAGATCATAAAATAACAGTTTCTCGTCATCACTGTACATTAAGACTGCACGCTCGCTTCTGAATGGAGATCGTTGCTGAATCGCGCTTCCAACGCTTGGGAGCCACGAGCTCTGGTGGCTGACCTGAATTCCAGAACCGGGAGGGAAAGACGGGCTGTGTGGGCCGAGGAGGGCCGTGGCCGGTACAGGAGTGCAGTCCTGGGAGCCCTCTCCTCCCGCCCGCCCGCCCTCCCTCCCAGGAGTCGAGATCCCACTTCCAGTTTGACTTAAATAAACAGCTAGAACCCTCCCCCCACCCCCCAGTCGAGGTATTTGCAAAATGGGTCAGTACCCAGCCTGAGGCCCAATACTGAGCAGGCAGGGCCGGACATGGGAGGTTCCCCTCAGCACCTGGCCCCCTGGGACCCCACCGAGTGTGTCTGTGGGGGGAGCCCTGGAGAATCCCCCTGCCCCAAGGTCCTGATGCAGCATTTCTGAGGTCAATAAATTATAGCAATAAATAGTGGGGCTGGGGAAGGGGGCTCCTGGCGAAAGAACAGTGGGGGGCAGGAAGGAATGGGGGGGATTCCCAGTGAGGAAGAGGCTGGAGGGGGTCCAGGTCCTCTCCTCCCCCTCCCCTCCATGGAATGTCAGATCGAGGGTCCCTTGGCTCCGGGGATGGTTGGGAGCCCTGATTTTTCTCCTAAGAAATTCCTGCCCCGCGCACACGATTCGGGGAAGATGTTGAAGCCCCCGTTCTCGCTCGATCGGAGGTTGAAGCAGGCTGGGGAGCCCCTGCCTGCCCCTCCCCTCTCCAGGCTACACTGCCCTCTCTTTGGCCTCCCGGAGAGCTACACCTGCCCAAGAACCTTATTGCTAACACGGGCCAGCGCAGGTGCGTGCGTGGGTGACGATGGATGGACGGACGTGCTGCTCCCCGGCACTGGGCTCTGGGCCACCCCCTCCCCCGGCCCGCACTCCTGCAGCCGGGGAGCAGAGGCCGATGGGCGGCCGCAGGAGGCCGGGCTCGGCCAGTCTCTGGTTGTGGCGTATGGCTATGCTGTAAGTCTCTGAGATTCGGCTAGTTTTGTGTTTTTAAGTTCGTCTCTTGTGGTCTTTTTTGCAATCCGGGAGGAGCTGCGCCTGCAGCTCGAGCTGGCCGGGCGGGCACAGGGGATAGCGGCCGTGTGCCCGAGTCTGAGAAATAAATACATTCATCACTGCACATACAGATTGATACAAAAAGAACACTGAAAAGAGTGTCTGCACCATCTTGGAGAAGGGCCAGGCCCGGCGCGCCCAGACCCACCCACACACGCTCCACTCTTTGGCGAAGGGGGGCCGGTGCCTGAGCAGCTCCCCCGCCGGGTCTTGGTCCACCCTGGGTCCCCTTTCCCCAGGCCGGGCCCGGCCGAGGCTCTTTGGTGCCATCGGGGCGGAGCTGGGCTGGGCTGGGGCTGGGGCGGCGGGCCTGGTCCTTCGGTCTGCTGAGGTCTGCAACTGTCCCAGTTTATGTAAACAATGAGATAAATAGAGTATTAGCATCTTCTGGAGAGCCACGCGAGGTTCCGAACTCGGCTAATGTGCTTTGGTTTAAAAAGAGGTTGGTGACTCGGGCCTGCCTGCCGGCTTTTCCTGTTTCTCCGAAGCCCTTGGGGGCAGCGAGGGTCCCGCGGCGGCCCCCAGGCTCAGCACACCCGCCATGACAGGAAGTTACAAAAAACAAAGGAACAAACAGAAAAGTGGCCGCCCCGCCCGCCCGCCGGCCGTAAAATCTTAAATATCAAACTAGTGTTCTGTGTTCTCGTTAAAATACAGAAAAGGTTCCAATACAATACTAGGTCGGACAAACGCGTCACTGAGTGTCGGGCTTCTGCCCCGTCCCTGAAGTTCCCGCCCCGGCCGGCTGTCGCCATTCCTCGGCATCCAACGGGCACCCAGGGCTGGCCGGGGCACAGAGGACGGCGGCGGCGGGCGGGGAGGAGGAGGAGCCCCGCCGGCCGGCCCTGGCCCTGGTGGGCGGCCGGCGGGCAGTACAGACTTTGTGTCGTGTGGTTAGTTAAGTGCTGAAGGAGTGGACCGGTGGAGGTGGAGGTGGAGGGGTGGGGAGGGCAGGGATGCTGTGTGTGTGCCGGAGGGGAAGGAGAGGGGACCCTCCCCAGGCCTCCCCCCGCAAGCTCAGGCTCAGTTTCAGCGGAAGGGTCGTTCTCAAGAGGAAGGAGGGGCAGAGACTCGAGGACTTTTTGGTCTAAACTTAAAGAAAACTGAAAAAAGCCAAGAAAGAAGAAACGAATGAGAAGAAGCCCGCCTAGAGAGCTGGCACCCCTTCCCCAGGGGAGGGCCGGGGAGGGGAGGGAGGCCCTGGGGTCAAGCTCTGCAAATGTCCACCCCCCCACCTCGTGGAAACACTTTGGTTTGGATCAGCTGACCCTGCCGGCCCTCCCCCACCCCCTCCCGCTGCTCCGACCCAACAGCACTCAGCACACCCACACGCACCCCTGACACCCCTGAGCTGCCCAGCGCCCTATCGGAGAGGTAGCAAAAATCAGGAGTCTGGCTCAGACTCCTTGTTCAGTGAGGAAAGACTCGGCATCTGTCACGCACCAGGCACGCCCACACGCACCACACTCGCTCGCTCGCTCGCACACTCACGCCCCAATCACAAGTACCTACAGGGCCCCGCGGGGCCCGGGGCCAAGTACCTTAGCAAGTCCCACGAAGCCGAGGCCTCCGGGTCGGGGCTCCACGCCGGCGGGGGGAGGCCAGCCACCCCGTTTACATTCAGGCCCCGGGCCCAAGGAAGCAGGGGGCGCTTCAAGAAAACAACGAACCCAAAGCAAACAGGCCAACGAGCAGGCCGGGAGGGGGACTCAAGTATGGGGGGCAACCCTGACTGCCGGCCGAGATGAGGCTGCTGGTTGGGGCAGGCCCTGGCGAGGGCTGGAGGTAGACCCGTGCGTGCGGGAGGGCTTGGGGCAGTCAGTGGCTGGCGGGGGCGCCCCGGCCCCCGGCCTCTTTGGCTCCTAGGAGGGGGAGGTGTGCATGCGCAGGTGGCTGATGAGGTTGCGCTGCTGCGTGAACTTGCCGCCGCACAGGTGGCACTCGTAGGGCTTCTCGCCCGAGTGCACGCGCATGTGCTCGGTGAGGCGGTACTGGCGGGTGAAGCGCATGCCGCACTCATCGCAGGCGAAGGGCTTGAGGCCCAGGTGGCTGCGCATGTGGCGCGTCATGGTGCCGCGCTGGGTGAACATCTTGCCGCAGATGCTGCAGGGGAAGGGCCGCGTCAGCCAGTGGGTCTTCTCGTGCTGCCGAAGCGTGGCGGGGTCCTTGTAGCTCTTGTCGCAGCCCGAGCACTTGAAGGGCCTCTGCTCATTGGCCGCCGCCGCTGCCGAGGCGTAGGCGGGACTGGGCGCTGATAGGTCCTCGGCCTCGTCCTCGGGGGCGGGGCCTGCGCCGTAGCCGCCTTCCTCCTTGATGAAGAGCTCTTCCTCCGTGTGCGTCTCCACGTGGGCGTTGAGCTGCTCGGAGCTGGGGAAGCCTTTGCCGCATGGGATGCACACGTACAGGTTGTCGCCATAGGGTACCGCCTCGAAGCCCTCCTGGCGGTACACGTAGTTGGCCCCGGCGCCCCCCGGCCCTGCCCCCGCCGGGCCGCCCGGCCCCTCGCCATCGCTCTGGCCACTGTCGTCACTGAGCTCTTTGCCGTTCTCCAGCTCCTCCTTGCAGGGGTAGGGCGGCTCCCCGTAGGGTCCGGCGCTGGAGCCCAGGATGCCGTTGGGGAGCCCGTCGTCCAGCTCGTCCTCGTCCCCCGGGCAACAGCTCTTGCCCCCGGCGGCTTCCTTGCGCTCGAAGGAGGCGCAGGCGACGGCCTCGGCCTTGCTCCACTCTTTCTTCCGGGCCAGGTGCCGCAGGCTCTTGCGAGGTGGGGCCCCCGGCCCCTCCAGCAGCCCCAGGTGGTTCTCCTCTGGCCCCCCGGACCCTTCCACCTCCATGGGGTCTTCCAGGGGCCCGCTGGGCTCCGGGTACGAGGCACTGTTGGTGGAAGCGGGGGCGGGGGAGTCGTGCTGGCTGTCGCTGAGCTGGGCCAGGTCGTCAGGGCCGAGCAGGGGGCCCGGGGCGGAGGGTGGCAGTGGGGGGCTCTTCTTGGACAGGTCCAGGCCCAGCTCCTGCTCGCTGCCGCCGCTGTGCCCACTGGAGCCCCCGCAGCTGGCGCCATCCCCACCACCGCCATTCTTGCAGCCCATGCGGCTCAGGGGGTGAGAGTTCTCCTGGCCCCCCAGGAACAGCTCGTCGTCGGAGCCCTTGCTCTGAGGGAGCTCTTTGGGGGCCAGCGCCGCCTTCCGGCCCTCGGAGGCTGGGTACCGGGCCTGGATCACAGAGGCGGTGGACAGGCGCTGGCCCCGCCCCGGCCGGCCCACCCCCGGAAGCCCCGCCCTGCCGGAGCCGAAGGACTTCCCTGGACGCTTGAGCTTGCGGCGGCACAGGGCGGCCAGCTCGGGCAGCTGGAGGTAGTTAGCGGCGTTGAGCAGCGTGTGGAAGTTGGGCTCTGCCGGGGACTCGGCCGGCAACACCCTGCCTGTGTACATGAAGTCCAGCACCTGGCGGAAGGCCGTGGGGCTGATCATGTCCGTGTCCAGGTGGATGAGGTTGTCGTGCAGCACCAGCGACTTGAAGTACACGCTGCTGGCCGCCAGCACGTTCTTGTGCGCCCGGAACAGCGCGTTCTCCACCACGATGATGACGTCACACAGGAAGCCCTTGGCCCGCTGCTGGTTGAGCTGCACGAGCAGCTGCTTGGCGTAGTTGGGCAGCTCCATGGCTGCTGGAGGCCCCGAGTCCCAGCCGACCACCTGGGGGAGACGGAGAAGAGGGGTGCCGTCAGAGGGCCCCTCTGTGCCCCCCTCCACCCCCATTCGGAGACCCCTCTGCACCCCAACACAAGGCCCAAGGCCTCCCTGCGGCCCGCGTGAGCTGTGCAGGAGCGGCCGGGGCCCTGTGCCCGCTTCTCTGGCTGGTCTGAGCACAGGCCGTGCCAGGGCCGGGGGCCCTCTGCCAAGTGCGTCATGCTTCTCGCCCTGCGGGCCCCTTTCTAGGAAAGGCGGCGAGCCCTGCCAGACGGGCGGGCACGGGCTAATTGAGGCCATTAAGTAATAAAAGCACCAGCTCCTCCGTTCCAAAGGTGTCCCTCACGAGCTGGGCAGACACGGTGTGGCACCCGAACTTGCAGAGCTCCTCCCTGCACAGCTCGCCTCTTACTGGGGCCGAGGAGAAGGCCCGGGGGCGGGGGTCTCTGCCCTCCTAGCTCTGGCCCTCGGGGACCCCCAGATCCACGGGGAGAGGAAATGGCCCCTTGGGCTCCTCCTGAGGCTTTCCCAGCTCTAGGCCTCCCCTGCAGGGCCCCTTCTTATCTGAACCCCAAGACCAATGGCCGCCGACAGGACGGAGGCCCCCCAGAGGGCCCCTGAGGAGGGTCCCCTCGGCAGGCCCTCCCGGGCTGCCCCCAGCCCACCTACCGAGAGCTCGGGGCTCACAAACCATGCGAGCGAGCGGCGGCGGCCTGCAGGCTGCGGTCTCTGGGCGGAAGCATCAGCAGCCGGTTACCTGGGGAGAGAAGGGAAAGGGTTACCCAGGCCTGTTGGGGGGGGGGGCCACAGGCCCCTCGGGGCCCCCACCCTCAGGAATGTGGGAAGCCCCAGCCAGGCAGCTGTTCTGGGCTCCCCTCCCCCTGCAGGCCCCGCACCCGGGGGAGGCTGGCCAGACCAGCTGGGTGGGTTCCCTGCCCTGGGGTCACCGCCCGGCCCCCACAAAGAAGGAATGCCACAGAGGGAGAGAACTGGCACCCGGGACCCTGGCCCCCTCCTAGCCCAGCGTGACGCGATGTGACCGCTTTCTTTGGAGGTCTGCGCCCCCCGCGTGTGCCCGCTTCCCTCTCACTTCCCAGGGAACCTTCTAGGTTCTGGCCGCCCTTCCTCTTCCCGCCCCTCCCTGACCCCAGGCTATCCTAAACACTTCAGGGCACTACCCCCCCAGAGGCCCGGCCACACACAGGCCCTCGGACAGGAAAGGGAGGCCGGGAGGGGCAGCGGCACGGCCCCAGGGACCGCTTGGACCCGGCTCCGGCCTGCACCTCCCCTGTTCTGCGAGGGGCCAAGAAGCAGCCCGTCCGGAGCCCTCCTCCCCGCTGGACACAGATCACCCCCTCCCCCGGGCTAGGCTCCTGGAGCGGAGCTGGATGACCCTCAATCCAGAGGGAGGCGCCGCCCCCGGCACACACCCCTGGACCTGCCAGCCAGGTGGCAGTGGATGGTGCCCCCCGCCTGGCCTCGGGAAGACCCTGCCCGGGCAGCTGAGCGGGGGGCTCTCCCTGGGGCTTGGCGTCCTGGCGCTCGGCGGATTCCAAGCAGGGAAGACAAGCCACCCGGGCCTGCCCGACCACACAGCCGCGGAGCTGGCAGCGGGCCCGGCCGGCACTCCTATCGCCCAGGAATCTCACGCTCCCTCCCAGACTCTGAAGAGGGATCCCGGGCAGGTCGGGGCTGTCCATCCTAGCCCGCGCCCAGGGGTGCTGGGGCTCCGCCAGAAGCCAAGGCTGGGCTCCCCGTCCCCGGGCAACTGAAGAAGGTGGCAGCAAAGCCCACAAAGCAGACGCTGCGGGACGAGCCCCGAGACGGATCCCGGCAGGAAGCCCGGCGCGGCCGAGCCCCGAGCCCTCAGCCAGGAGGGCACGAGGAGCCCAGCGGCCTCTGCCCAAGAGTTTCCATTCTAAGGGGTGAGACGGAAGCTCACCTACCGATTGGGCGAGAAGTCCCAGAGCCGGCAGCCGGGGTAGGAAGAACATTCGGGGTGCGAGGGCCCAACAGCCGGGGGGGGGGGGGGGGGACGGCCACGCAGCAATGAGAGATTCGTGAGCTATTCGCTGTCGCTGTAACTGTGACCCGCTCCGACCCCGACCAAAGGGAAGACGAGCACGGCGCCAGTGGCTCCCCACGGTCTCCGGGAGCCGAGCGGCTCCAGAGGGCACCGAAGGCCCCTGCCTGCCCTGCCCCAGCCTCATCTCCCCCACACCCTTCCCGAGGCGCTTCCAGGCTGCCCTGGGAGGAGGCTTCTGCCAGGGCGGCTGCTCCTGCACCCGGCTGCCAGGCGGGCAACACCTGCGAAGGTGCCCGCTCCCTCCAAGGCTGGTCCCTACACGCAGGGCGGCCCGGCTGCCAAGAAGCCTGCTCAGGAGAGCAGAATTCCTGATGCGCCTGGGGAAGGGCGGAGGCCAGAAAGGATCTCTGCAGTCAGCGAAGGCACGGCGGCCCCTGGCACGACCCTGTGCCCTTCTCCCTGGGCGTCGAGGAGCTGCCTCCCTCCGGGCTCCCCCCTGCCCTCACCCACAAGCGCAGGGAGGAGCGCTGGCTCGGTCCCCCCCGCTCTTCCCAACTGCTCTTTCAAAAGGCCGAGGACAAGAAGGAAGCTTCCGGAATTCTGGAGCTGGAAGAGCGGGTGGGGATGGAGGGTGTCCCCGGAGGCCCCGGCCCCCGAGCTTCTCCATTTCCCGAACCCAGCTCTGCCCTCAGCCAAAGACCTCCTGTTCCCGGAGGGCCACAGCCTTGCCGGCACTGCTAGAGCGCCATCAGGCAGGGCGGGCGGTCTAAATGCCCTCCGGAGGAGCCCGGCACAGGCACAGGCCTGAAAAGGGTACCACTTAGCCTTGAGCTCTCTCTGAGTGGCCCCAGGCGGAGCCCCAAAGGGGAGCTGAGGCGGGCTTCTCGAGGCCTCCCTCCCAAACTGCCAGCCCCCGAGCCTGGGTCATTTCAGAGCAGAAGAAATGGGGCCTGAGGAGAGGAAGGGCAGCGCCCGAGGTCCTTCAGGCAGGGGGATCTGGCACTCCAGACCCAGAATTCCCAGGGGGAGCCGCAGACGCCCAAGCCCTGCACTCCCTGCCCTCTGGAACGATGCGGCCCATGGGGCTCCCTGGTCTGCGAGGGGCACAGACAATGACCCCTGCTGGCCCCACCTCTACCCAGAGAGCCTAGTAACAGGAACCCCCCACCCCAAGGCCTAGGCAGCCCACCCACGTGGAGGCAATGCCAACTGAAGGAAATCGGTCCTCTTTTCCAACCAAAATCTGCACTTTCCCCGTTGCTCCCAGGCCCTGGGTGACTTGTGCCCCAGGAGCCGAGTTCATGCCGAAAGCTCCCCATTGTGTCGGCTGCAGAAGAGCCAGCATTCCTAGCGGCCCCAAAGCATCCTCATCACCCCTTGGATACTGACCAGTTTGGGCAGGAGGAGCTGAGGAGACACTGGGCCTCTTCCTCTCCCTCCTCTGGGGGGCTGCCAAGCCGAGTGCCAAGGAGGGAGAGGATCCGGGCACCTGTGGTCTGTGCCAGGGGCTCCCCAAGCAGGCCCGAGAGGGGCTCAGGACGCATCCCCTCCGCTGAAGCTTTCTCCTGCCCTTTGGGTCTGAATCGATGCTTTCCAGGACGGTCCCTGAGGGCAGGACAAGATCTCCTGCTGGCCCTGGCCTAAGGGGACACCTTCATTTGCCATTGGCAGGAGGCACGTCCACAGCAAAGTCTACAAGGCCCGTACCCAGGCAGCTCCAGCCTGGAGAGGAATCCGCACGCGGCACCAGCCACAGCGGGTTAAGACTGGCGAAGAAGTGTGAGAACCCCAAGGATTTCGGGGTGGGGGCTCCCGTCAGGACCTCCCTGAGCGTGGAACAACGCAGGTGGGAGCTCGGGCTGGGCCAAGGTGCTGACAGGGGACTATCCCTCCCGTCCTCCTTGCCCTCCCTGGGCCCGTGCCCAGGTGCCACTGTTCATCTGCATGGGCACGGCCCCAGAGCCCAGCCTGGGGCCTGGAAGACAGCCAGCTTCTCCTTGGCTGCCTTCCCAGATCTCCTCCTGGAAAGCATCGGGCTCGCTGAAGGCGCAGGGCTGGTCCCCAGAGGAGGCTCTCTAAGGGGAGGCTTGCCCTCCGTCTCCAGCTACCCACTCAGATGGCACAGGCTGGCACGGGCACCGCGCCGGGGCCTTGGCCATCATGAGGACCACAAGGGCTCGGGGAGGGTCGAGCCACAAACCCAGAGAACCAATGCCATGTCGAGGCCGAGAAAGCCGGGTGAGAGGCAGACTACGCGGACCCCCCACTCCTCCCATCCTGCCAAGTCACCTGCGCGGTCCCCTCCCGGCGGCCCCTCGTCTGTCCATCCCTGGGACAGGCTGGCAGGCGGAGGCAGCACTCCTGCCGGGAATGGGTCCCGGCTGCCTCCCGAGATCCCCCTCAAGCTTCGCTAGGGAAGGCTCGTGATGGTGCCGCGCCTGGCACAAAGGCCCTACGCTCCCGGCCGGAGCTCTCAAGAGAAGCCTTCCAGGGGCCTCCTCCCAGCGGGGGGCCAGTGCAGCCCTCCTCGGGCCACTCTGCAAGTTCGGAACCTGAACTTCAGGGGCCAAATGACTCATCTGCGGGCACAGCAGCGGGCAGCCCGGTGACACCCTCGGCCCCTGCTCCTTGGCACGCAAAGTCCCGCTTCCGAGGACTGGGGGCGGAAGGAGGGGGTGGACTCGTCTGTGCCCGTCGCGCCCCTGCGGCTCCTCTGAGGAGGGAGCGAGCCCCCCGTTCCAGCTCCCAAGGGCCCCCGGGGCTGCCGCACCTCTCTCCGGCGGCCTCGGAGACTCAGCAGAGGCGGAGCGAGGCCGTGAGCGGAGCCCTTGCCCCGGAGCTCGGGTGCCCCCCGGAGGAGCAGCTGCAAGGCCCCCAGCCTCAGAAAGGGTCCGAGGGAGGCCCGGCCCCCCGCCCCCTCTCACGCAGCCAGCGGGCGGGTTTCTGCTCTACCTCAAGCCCAAACCTGCCTCCCTCGGACTTGCCCACACGGTTCCCGGTGCTGCTCTGGAGCCAAGAAGGCATTTGGAGGGAGAAAGCAGGGCTCTCCGGGCGCCTCGCACTCTCATCCTCCCCTTCCTTATTGGAATCGAGCCTGTGTTTGGTTCCAAAGCAGGAGAGCGGGAAGGGCCAGGCCCTGGGGGTGAAGTGACTTGGCCAGGGTCACCGAGACAGGCAGTGTCCGAGGCCAGACTGGATGCCAAGACCTCCCGTCCCTCAATCCCGTGAGCCATCTGGCTGCCCCTCTCGAGGAGAAACGTGCTGGGGGTCCAAAGCCCCTTTCGGTGGGTGAGGAGGGCCTGCCTGCCCCGACCAGAGAGGGCCCAGCGGGGCCGGAGAGCTCTGCGTGCTGTTGCTGCCGAGGCCGTGCAGGCAGCGGGGAAGGTCAGTCTCTTAGCTCAGGTCTCCGAGGCCTGGGCTTCGAATTCCAGTCCTGCCAGGACACGGACTGGAGCAAGGTTCTTCCTCCCCTCCCTGGGGAGTGCCCACCGTATGAGGAGCTGGAGGCCAATGGAACGTCCTGGCCCACCCCCAGCCTGGGAGGAGGCCACACAGGCCTGTGAGCGTGGTGACCAGAGATGCTGCCCTTCCACAGACATGGGCTGCCCCAGGGGCACACAGGAGGGGAACGTCCTGGCCTCCTTCTCCCATCTGGCTGCCCACTGAGCGCTGGAGTGGGGAGGGGACCAGAGTGTAGGCCAGGAGGACTCTCTGAGGAAGGGGGAGGAGAGGAACGGAATGGCTGGTGGAGATGCACAGGACCAGGCTGGTCCGTGGAGAGGGACCTGACTTGTTCTGCTTAGCCCCCCCCAAGGGGGCTGAAAAAGGAGCCACCGGCCTGGAGGTGCCAAACTGGGCCCGGCCCAAGGAAAACCAGGCTTCCTGTCAGAGTGGCACCAAAGGGAAGAGGTCTGTCCCCGGAGGATCGCCTGCTGGGCTTCCTCTGAAAGGCCCCGCACTCAGAAAAAGGAGGGCTGACGGCCTAGCAGGCAGGGCATCGGGGGCCGCCTTGCTGGGACAAAGGGAGAGCAGGATGGAGATGGCCCAGGAGGCTCCGTACAGAGGCAGAGGCCCTGCCACCTACAGGCCACGCGCCCTGGCAAAGCCCTTGCCTCTTAGGCCGGATCTCCCTGGGCTCGACCTCTGTCCCTCGTTTTCTGTCTCATCTGCTGGAAGCTGGCTGGAGATGACAGAACCAGAGAGGGACGCAACCCTGATAGGCAGCTCGATCTGGGGGAGGGAGGGGCAAAGCTTTCTCCCGGGCTGATGATGTCTGCAGGCCACACGGTCTACCCCACTGTGCAGATAGAAAACAGGCCCAGGAGGGCCAAGAGGCACTTGCAGTCATCCAGGCAACAAGCTGTGGTCAAGCATTGAACCCAGGACTCAGGACTCCAAGTCCAAGAGACAACCACGGCTGTAGAGGGAGGAGGGAAGGGCGCGTCGCCACAAGGCACGGAGGCCCCTGTTCGAAGGCCAAGCCTGGGCCCACAGGGTCATCCTGGCCGCTCAGGCCTCTAGAAGGGTGGCAGACAGAGCACCTGACCAAAGACTCTGCATGGACGAGGGGCAGCTCGAGCAGATGCCCAGCTTCGGGCGGCTGTGCTAAGGAGAAGCGGAGAACAGAGGCCGGCGGGGCCGCCAGGCCACTCTGCTGTGCCCCTAAAACATCAAAGGGCAGCCGTGAGGCAGCCTCGCCTCCCCGGCCCAGCGCGCGGGTGCACACTGTCGGCGGTGCTCTCCGAAGGGAGGCAAGCAGCGCGCACAGCTTCCCAGAGTGCGTGTAGGGGCAGAAGCGCAGGAAGGCTGCCCAGGGAGCAGCCAGGAAAGAAGAGGCCAGGGAGGGAGGGAGGGCGGGCGGGCTTCAGACGTGGGGGGCACTGCAAGAAGATCCCTCTGGCCACTGAGCGGAGCCAGTAGAGCAGCTGGAAGTCTCCAGTAAGTCCAGGCAGTAGGAGGGGAGAAGCAGGAGGCCGGGAAGTCCCAATCCTGGGGATGCTGCCGGAATGGCCGCCTCCTGTTCCGTGGCCAGTGGGGACCCCTCAGCTTCTGGGCTTAATGCTGACTCCAGCTTGTGCCCTGAACTGCTCCTCTAAATGAGGACGCCAAGGAGGAAGTGACTGGGCCAAGGTCACCATGCCAAAACCAGGGCGGAGCTACAATCAGCCCCAGGCCTGCCTGACAAGGAAGGAGATGGCCCGGTCCCATTTCTCACTACAAAGTGCCCCCCTCCCCTTGCCAGCCTCTATGTGGCCTCCCAAGCAAGGCCAGACAGCCACAGGAAAGGAAATCGGGAGCCCGGAAGAAGGGAAACGGCTGCTGCCAAGTCCCAGCCAGTGCCAGGCAGAGGGCAAGAGGGCACAAGGAGCCGGTGCCAGGCAAGGCAGCTCCAGGAACCTTTCCAATTCTGGCGAGATGCCCTCTCCCAGGGTGGCACAAGGGGGTGCTGACTAGGGACTCCCATTCCCCATCGGTTTGGCCCCCTGATGGCGGCTCCCTGCCAGATGCCCCCAGCCCAAGGAGACGAGCCACAAAGGCAGGGCACCAGGGTCCGCACACCCAGCTCCCTCCCACTGGGAAACCGGAAGCCAAACAAGTCTGGGACAGAAGGGGCGCAGGAGCCCCCAACAGGGCGGCCCGAGGGTTAATGATCAGCCCTCCCTCCAGGTCTGCCCCTCTGCCCCCGCCCAGGAACAGCCCAGTCCTCAGGCCCTCCAGCTCCAGAAGGCAGGCTGGGGGCAGGGGTCCAAAGGCCCTCCATCCTGACACAAGCGGTCTTGGCAAGGACAAGCCCATCCCCCGACCTCCTGGACTTCAGGGTGGCCCCAAAGTCCCGAGGAGGGAGGCGCTCAGGCAGGCTAAGGGTTCGGAGGCCCCCTGGCCTCGCCTGCACAGGGCACGGGGGCTCCTGGCTCCCTACAAGCCCAGGCTGCCCGTGTCCTGGGGCTGCCCCAGAGCCGGCCCCTGGTCCAGCCGAAGCTCAGCCACGAGAACGAGAGACACGAGAGACGCAGCCCAGCGCCCAGCCAGCGCCCAGCCAGCTCCCAGCCGGCACGAGGGAGGGCCGTGTCGAGGCCCTCTTCGAGCGCCAGGGCCGATCACTGCCAACACCTGTGTCCGAGGATGGCACCCGGCCGGCCTTTCCAGGCCTGACCCCAGCGTGCCTCTGAGCCTCCTGGAGGCCACATCCTGTGGCTGGGACACTCCGGGGACTCTGTAAGATGAGGATCAAGGGGCGCGGGGCGGGAGGCGGCACTGTTGGGGCTCCAGGCTCCCCACCTTTTGTCTGGAGATAGCGGGAGGACAGCCCCGGAGAGGGGCCACAAGGAAGGACCCGGCTCCCGGAGGCCGAGGAGGCCTACAGCTTTTCAGCGGGCAGCCAGAGCGGCCTCTAAGAAAGGCTTTGGGGAGCTGAGCCGAGGGGGGGCAGGGGGAATCCCACACATTCTAATCCAAGAAACTGCCGTTCCTGCGGAGGCCACGTTTGCTCCCCTTTATTCCTCCTCACCAGCCACCAGGGAGGGAAGAGCTGCTTACCAGCCCGCTTTGTGGATAAGCAAGTGAGGCTCAATGAGAGCATTCAGGGGACCCGGAGAAAGAGGGCAAAGACCTCGAGGGACCCACAGCAGCTCTTGGTGGGGCCCCACCGGCGCGAGCGGCCCAAGCCTCGGTTTCCCATCCGGAGAAGCCAAAGGCCAACCTCTCTGAGATCTTTGCCCGGACCCCCCAGTCACAAGGAGCCGGCCCGAGGGAAGCCGCTGAACATCTGTTAAAAGCATCGGGGTTTTCCCAGGGAGACAAAAATGGGATCAGAAAAGGCCCAAAAGGCCCATCCCACGGCCTAGAGGAGCCCAGGCTCAGAGCCGGGGGGCCGGGCCAGGAGGGCTGGGGGGAGGCGGGAGCTCCTCTTGCTCCCCGATAAAGTTCTCAGACTCTCGCCTCCTGCCGCGGGGGCTGTGCGAAGACCTCAGAGCGGGGGTGGGCTCTGGGCGCTTCCCCTGAGGATCAGAGAGGACCCTGGGAGGCCTTCCTGTCCAGCCGGCCTCCTGAGGAGGTGCCAAGAGGCCAGAATCAAGGGGGGCAGCCCCGGGACGGGCCAGGGCCTGGCCCGACCCTGTGCCTCGGTTTCTTTCTCCTACCTCTGGGGGCAGTCAGGGATTCTGGGGCTTCTCCCTCAGTCCCCAGCTGCGTCCACCATGACCGCTCCAGGCACAGGGAGCCCAAAATGAGGGTGCTGACCTGGGCTGGAGTGTCCACGTGGGCGGGAGATAAGAGGCCGCCGACCACAGAGCTCCCCCCACACCCAGGCCAGGGAGCTGCCTCCTATCTTATCTGGCGGGCCGGGGACTTAAGGGTTACTGAATGCAGTGGGTGTGCCAATGGCGGGGCACCTGCCTTTCCCAGGTGGGGAAGGGCGGGGAACGGGAGCCTCCTGTTTTACACGCCAGGAAACTGAGGCCCTGCTGGGGCCCCTCCTGCTGTGGCTACCAGGGAAGCGGCCCTTCCAGGAGGGAGACCTTCCTGCCTCAGCAACTTCCACCAGCTCTAGTACAGCCCGGTGGATCTGGAGCCAGAAGGCCTGAGTTCGAATCTTCCCTCTGCTGTTTACTGCCGGGCCACAGGGGAGCTGGCATTCTAGGAATTCTGTCTCCCCAATGGAGGCCTGGCCTGGCACGATCCAGGGAAAGGGCCGAGGCTTTCACCCGTCCTCTCCCTCCCTGTCTATACTGGCCTGGCTGGGGGGCTAGGGCGAGCTCAGCCCCCCCCCCCCACTGACCATGCTTGCTGCGCTCAGCTGAGGCCCAGCTGCCTCCCCTCCCCAAAGCTGAGCTGGGGGAGGGGGCCCCTCGGACCCCTCCCCCAGGCTGGCTCCGGAGCCCCGCAGCCGGACACTGGACTTTATCCCAGCACGCCAGCTCCAGCTGGGCTCCCGGGGAGGCACCCAGGCCGGCCTGTCATCTCAATAATGCAGAGTGCCTGCTGTGGGGCCGACAGCTGACTGCGAGCCCAGAGCTGGTGCTTATTAGCAAAATGGGAAATCTGATCCGGAGCAAGGCAGCCCGACGTGGGATTAAGCGGGGCTGCAGCCTGTGGCGAGGGCTGGGCCAGTGGCCAAGGCCGGAGAGGGCCGGGAGCGCAGCCACCTGTCCCCGAGCAGGTAGGGAGCGGCCGCCGGCCCCTCCCGGCTTCTCCCTCACCTTCCAGCATCTGCCCGCTGGCTGGCCCGCTCGGGCCGCCAGAGGAGCGCGGCGGCGGCGGCGGCGGGCGGCAGGAGGGGGAATTCTCTTTTCAGGAATTGCTTGTAAAGGGAGAGTGACTAATCTGCAAGTCTCAACAGCTGGCAGCGGGCACCCGGAGGGCAGAGCCGCTGGCACAAGGCTTCCTCGGCAAAGTCGCACAAACTCATCGGGCGGCCCGGGGCCCCCAGAGGGCCGAGGAGCGGGGCTGGGAGGGGGACGGCATCCCTCGGGCTCCCCCGCCCCTTCCCTGCCCACACACAGCCCAGAGGTTTTTACAACTAATAAATTCAATTGTGCGGGCCTAGAAAGGCTCCCCGGGGGCGGGACGGTGAGGGCTCCCAGGCAGAGGGCAGCCCAGCCCCCCAGGGACGTTCCGGGGCCAAGCCATGGCTGCATTGCAAATGGGCTCGGCATCTGCTCCCCAGCGCCCCGCGCTTGGCCTTGGCACGACGGACCGGGCCGGGGAGGAGGAGGGAAGAGAGGGGGCCGGGGACAAAGGCTCGCGGCAGGACTCCGTCCCAGTCACCTCAGGGGCGCCCCCACCCCACCCCCGCCCCATCTGGCCGCCAGCCCCGTGTCAAGCCCGCTCCCGCGCGCTCCGGCCCGGCGGGGGGTAGGGGGGGCCACAGCCCTGCCAGAGGTGCCCGCTGCCCCGGGGGACTCCCGCCGGCCCTGGGCTGTCAGTACGGGCACAAAGAGAGCAGCGGGCGGGGGGCTCCCGCCGGCCGGGCCCTTTGTGAGGTGGGCACCCCGACCCCTCCCTCCACCCCTACCCCTCCTCCCGCCCGCTGCCCGAGGGCGCGAACAAAGCCGGCCCGGGACAGCCAGGACGCTGACCCAGGGGGACGGCCCCGCAGGGCGCGCGTGGGCAGGGACACACCCCCGGTCCCGGTCCCTCGCGCTGGCCCCCCCATCCCGCGCGCGCGCGTACACACACATACATATACACACACACAGACACACGCGCGCGCGCGCCCGCCACACACCCCGCATGCGCGCCCCCGCCTGGCGCGCGCCCCCGCCCAGAGAAGCCCCCGTCCTTACCTCGTGTGCATCGGTCCCGCCGGTGGCCGCGCGCGGCGGCGGCGGCGGCTCCCCCGCCCGGCCCGGCCCGGCCTGGTCCCGCCGCCTCGGCCACCTCGGCCTCGGCCCGCGCCGCCTCCGCCCGCGCCCCGCGCCCCGCGCCCCGCTCCGCGCCCGCTCACGGCCGCCCGCCCGGCGCCATCTTGGAGGCTGGTGACGTCGGCGCCGCTCGCTCCTCACCCCTGACCCACAGCGCGAGCCGCGAGCCGCGAGCCGCGAGCCGGGAGCCGCGAGCAGCCGCGGCCGGGCAGGGCGGAGCCGGGGCGGGGCGGAGCAAGGGAGAATGACCAATAGAAAAATCGGGTCCCGCCCCCGGGCTGGCCTGGGAGACGCTGGGGGCGGAGCATATCGGCGGAGGGCGAATAGCCGAGTGGACGAGATCGAGCCCCGCCCACCCCGGCCCCCTCATGCCCCCCGCCCCTAGGGAACCTAGGCGCAGAGCCCGGTCAGGGGGCAAGGGGACCTGGCCGCAGGAGGGGGCGGGGCCAGTGGGAGGAAAAGGGCCAATGGGTCGCAGGGATGAAAGGAAACCCAGCCCTAAGGACGCCTCTCCAATTCCAGGGTCTTGGGGGTGGGACCTGTGAGGGGGCGGGGCCATAACGCAGGACAAGGCCCGTGGGCGGGGTGGCAAAAGTGAGGCCACGCCTCGTCAACCCCCCTCCCGCCCTCCCCCTCTTTCCCCAGACCCACCCGGGTTGGGGGCCCCAGAGAAGGAGGCAGAGGTCGAGGGGCGGAGCCCGAGAAGGGGCGTGGCCATGGCCGGGGAGAGGTCATTGGGTGCGGAAACACCTGGACCCACCCTCTACCCACCCCGGGCTAGGGAGGCTCCTAGGGCACAGAGGGCATAGTGGCGGGGAGGGGGAGGGGGAGAGGGAGGGGGGGAGGGGCAGGGGGTCCTGGGGAATGTGAAACTGCTGTGGGGTGGGGTACCCCCTTAGGCCAAGACCCGTCACCCCAAGAATATTTTAAATCGGACCTTCACGCCATCAGTCTCTCCGCTCCACTCCTGGCCCCCGAAGCCTGGTCCCGCTCCGCACCCCCAATTCCATGTCTCCAGCATGGATCCAAACCCTGGCTTCCCCACGTAGCCCTGCCGTTCCCTGGTCCCGCCACGCGCCCCAGATCTGCCATCCCCCCCAAATCACTCCCCAGTGGCCCATCCATCACTGTCAGGCAGCCCTCGGAGCCCGAGCGCCACACCCTGGGCCCTGCCCCCAGCCCTGGAGCTCCTAGCAGATGCCTCGGAAGCACGATTCCCTTTTTCCAGCCTGGGTCCCATGCCCTTTCCCCTGCTCACCCGGCCTGTTGTTCGCAGCCTTAGCACGCTCTTCCAGTTCCAGCCTTGAAGAATCTCTCGTCCCATGGGGGGAACTCCCTGGCCCCAGGAGCTTGCCCCTGCTCGGGCGGAGCGGCTTGGCTCCCTGAGAAAGTCGGAGCCCGCGGACCCCTTGGGGACTAACCCTCCCGGCGTGGTGGGACCAACTGGTGGAAGTTTCCAGAGCCCACGGTCCCTGCCGCCCGCGAGCACTTATCAGGAAATAGATCTTATCTCCTCCGAAACTGTCAGCTCCGCGAGGGCAGGAATAGCCTGGGACGCTCTGGATTGCTCTAATCCGAGCCAAGCTGGCCCATCCTGCATTTCCCAGGTTCCCCCGGGCACCCATGCTCTCCCCCTGCCGAGGATCTCACATGGGCTTGCCTGGGTCAGGGGCACAGCCTCCAAACAATGTAAATTGCCCAAAGGCGGGGGCTCTCCTCCTGGCGTCTTTCTTTCCCAGGACCATGAGCTAGGCTCAGAACTGAACAAGGAGAAGCGAGCGGGCAGCCAGGCCTTTGGATAATTGTGGGGTGAACCAAGAACCCCAAGAACCTGAGCCCCCCCCAGACCCAGCTGCATCTTTTTCATATGCTTCTGGTAAATGGGGGAATTTGAGGATCTAGGGGACTGAAACAACAATCACCCAAAGGCACGCATGGAGAGTCCCTCCCTGGGGAGCTTAGTGTGCCCCCAGAACCCCAGGGCAGCCGGCTGCAGACTGGCTGCCACCTCCCCCCGGGATCCTTCTGTCCCAAATGGCTAAACAGTGGCTACATTTTCCATCAAGCCTTTCTCAAACTCTTCTTTCACCAAAGGAGCCATCGCCTCCCTCCTGGTTCACCTGGGCTATTGGGAGGACTCCTAGTGGCTCCCCTTGTGTTGAGGGGCTCCCCAGAGCCTCTCAGAGCGCAGTTCCTTTACCAGTAGTAACCCTTTCCTAAAGCACAGGTCTGATCATATTAGCCCCTCCCTGCTCCAACTCCAATAGCTCCCTATTTCCTCTGGACTTAAATAGAAACTCAAAGCTCTGTTTGGCATTTCATGGGCTTCACAACCCAACCTCCTCCCAGACAGATCACTCACTCACTCACTCACTCAATCAATCAAAATGCCTGACGATGTGCTAAGTACTGGGGATAATAAGGATATACTGAAAGGCAAAGGGGAGTTAGAGATTGGAGACAGAAGACCTGAAGCACTTCCTAGCTGGGTGACCCTGGGCAAGTCACTTCACCCCCAATTGGCTAACCCTAACCCTCTTCTGCCTTGGAATCAAATTAAGATGGAAGGGAAGAGATTTAAAAAAAATGGTAATGGATACACCCTGCCTTTGAGGAGCTCCCAGTCTAATTGTAAACAGTCTAAATTGTCAACAATTCTGGGCAAACACGACCAGGATGGACTCCCTTGGAGTTAATCAGGGCAGGCAGGCAGGCATCAGCTTGAGGGGAGGACTGGGAAAGGCTTTCCTAGAATGTGGGATTGTCTCTGGGGCTTTAGAAGCAGAGATGAGGGAGAGCAGTCCAGGCAATGCTCAGAGCGGAAAGAGAGAGGCTCTTAGTGCTGGAACAGCAAGGAGCTCAGTTCATCAACTAAAGAGATAAGTAGTAGGGAGGGGGCAGTTAAGTGATTCAAGGCCTAGAGAGGGGAGGTCCTGGGTTCAAATTTGACCTCAGACCCTTCCTAGCTGGGTAACCCTGGGCAAGTCACTTAATCCTCATGGCCTAGCCCTTACTGGTCCTCTGCCTTAGAACCAATCCACAATATGGATTCTAAGACAGAAGGGAAGGGTTTTTTAAAAAGAGGAAAGTGAGAGAAAGAAAGAAAGAAAGAAAGAAAGAAAGAAAGAAAGAAAGAAAGAAAGAAAGAAAGAAAGAAAGAAAGAAAGAAAGAAAGAAAGAAAGAAAGAAAGAAAGAAAGAAAGAAAGAAAGAAAGAAAGAAAGAAAGAAAGAAAGAAAGAAAGAAAGAAAGAAAGAAAGAAAGAAAGAAAGAAAGAAAGAAAGAAAGAAAGAAAGAAAGAAAGAAAGAAAGAAAGAAAGAAAGAAAGAAAGAAAGAGAGAGAGAGAAAGAGAGAGAGAGAGAGAGAAAGAGAGAAAGAAGAGAAAGAGAGAAGAGAGGAAGGAAGGAAGGAAGGAAGGAAGGAAGGAAGGAAGGAAGGAAGGAAGGAAGGAAGGAAGGAAGGAAGGAAGGAAGGAAAAGAAAGGAAGGAAAGAAGGAAGGAAGGAAGGAAGGAAGGAAGGAAGGAAGGAAGGAAGGAAGGAAGGAAGGAAGGAAGGAAGGAAGGAAGGAAGGAAGGAAGGAAAAGAAAGGAAGGAAGGAAGGAAGGAAGAGAGAAAGAAAGAAAAAAGATAAGGAAGGAAAAAAGGAAAGAAAAAGAAAAACTACCTACGTGGGAGATGCAAGACACAAAAAGCCTGGAAAGGTAGAAGGGGGGCAGATTTCAAGGGCTTTAAAAGCCAAACAGGATTTGGTATTCAAGCCCCATTCTGTGTGTTTGCTCCGGCAATTCCCTATGCTCACCGCTGTCCCTCCTCCCCTCCCCCAGCCCGAATCCCCGGGCCCCTGCCGTTCCAGTGGGGGCCTTCCTGCTCCCCCAGTCCCCGATGCCTTTCTCTCCAGGGGTGGTTTGTGTCTGTTTGTTAATCCCTTGGCAGCGCCGTCCCGAGAAGAGCTCGCACTGTCTCCTCTAGATCCCAGCCTCTTCCAGGCTAGGCACTGTTTTGCCTTATTTGGTATTACTGAGAACCAGGCACCTGGTAGGCACTTAAGGCAGCACCCATTCTGGGAGACAGTGCCCTGAGGGGCAGGGCTTGGTCCTCTCTGGTTCTGCGCCCCCAGGGTCCCCTGGCACATGAGTACTCCCTCCAATCTTATCTCCTGCCCGGGTAGCCCCTACCACTCCTGCCCCAGGTGACCCTATTGACCATTCTTCCAGCCCTCTGGCTGGCTCCACGCCCTTGCCTAAATCTGCCCAGCCCCAAATTCCTTTCCCTGGCCATCAGTCAGTGAAACAATCAGTTAGTCCTCTGTGTGGGTTGTAGTCCATTTTAGAGTGTCTGCTGCTTCGGGGAGGGATCTGCTCTCTTGGGTCTTGGTCCCCACTTGGGCACCAACTGACATGAAATAAATGCTTCATTCATTCATTCATTCATTCATTTGTTCATTCATTCGTTCATTCATTCGTTCTTTCATTCCCTCCCTAGCAAGGAATTCTGAAGACTTGTGACATTAAAAGTTGTCCTCAAAGAAAAATAAGATAAAGAAGGAGGCTGGTCAAAATCTCCCCAGGGCTAAGAGAAAGCCCAGATGGGATTTGAACCCCAGACCCCCAATTTTCTGGGCTCTCTACTGTGCCAACTCCCTCTCTGTCCCCCCCCTCCCCCCCCCCCCCCCCGCAGGCACCTGGGACTCAAATCACTCTTCTATGCTGTAAGCCTTCAGATCCTTGAAGACATCTGCTGGGAAGGAGCCCGGGTCTTTCCCTCAGGGTTTCAATCCTCCGAACTCCACTGGGGACTTCAGGTTGGCCCCTTCCCTTCACAGGGTCTTTTTCTCAAACTGCTGACCCAGGAGAGTGGGGCAAGAGATTGACATGGGGGGGGGGGAGGGGGTCCTATCTCCCAGTGCTCTGATTCTAATTATTATTCTGGTTTTGCAGAGGAACACTGAGGCTCTGAGGGGTTTGATTTAGTAAGAAGCGGGACTCGCACTCATGGCCCCTGGCTCCCAATCTGGTGAAGGTCTGAGGCCCACAAGGCATCAGGTCATGAACCCTAGCCATCTTCTTGCTATTTGCTTCTGGAAGGATGCCAAGGATGCCGAGGACACTTCCTCTCCTTCCTCCCCAATCTCTGGCTGGATTTCTCGTGCCTGGAAAGCTCTCCATCTTGATTTCTGCCCCCTTGTTTCCAGGAAATCCCAGCTAAAATGCCATCTTCTACCAAAAGTCTTTCTCTGAGCCCCCAGATGCCAGAGCGCCTTCCCCCAATTTTTCCTGTAGAGAGCTCCTTTGGGCATCAACATTTGTGTGTGTGACCTCTCCCCATGAGCCTATGAGGTCCCTGAGATCTGGTCTGGCTTTTGCCTTTCTTTTTACCCCAAATGAATCCCAGGGTGCATAGCACAGTGCCTGGCACACAATAGGTACTTTATACATTGAAGGTTGAGGGCAGCTATGTGGCACAGTGAATGGAGCTCTGGACTTGAAATCAGGAAGACTCAACTTAGATGCTATTTATTCACTAGCTGTGTGACCCTGGGCAAGTCACTTCACCTTCTTTGCCTCAGTTTCTTCATCTATATAAAATGAGTTAGAGAAGGAAAATGCAAATTGCTCCAGTATCTTTGCCAAGAAAACCCCAAAATGGGGTCACGAAGAGTTGGAAATGACTGAAAAATGACCCAACAATAACAATAAATGATGGTTGACTTTGGCTCAACTTGACCATCCCTTGTGATTACTCAGACTAAAATTCTCTTCTCCAGGTACCATTTAATAATAGCTGGCATTTATATGACCCCTTCCATGTGCCAGTCACTGTGCTAAGGGCCTTACAGATATAGATCTCTTTTCATCCTTACAACCCTGGGAAGCAGAGGCTATGACTATCCCCATTTTACAGTTGAGGAAACTGAGGCAGACAACAGTTAAGTCATCTGCCCAAGATCACCCAGCTAAGGAGTATCTGAGGTCAGATTTGAACTCAGGTCTTCTTGACTATAGGCCCACCTCTCTGTCTGTTGGATGTTCTAATTGGCTTCCCACTACCACTTTCTCTACAGATTGTCTCCTATTAGAATGTCATCTCCTTGAGAGCAAAAACTGTCTTGGATTAGTAGTTGTACCTGCAGCATTTAGTAGGATTCTAGGAATAATTAATACATTTTCTTCCTTCCTTCCTCCCTTCCTTCTTTCCTTTCTTCCTTCCTTCTTTCCTTCCTTCCCTCCTTCTTTCCTTCTTCCCTTCTTTCCTTCCTCCCTTTCTTTTTTCCTTCCTTCCCTCCCTCCTTCCTTCCTTCCTTATTCCTTTTCTTCTTTCCTTCCTGCATCCCTTCCTTCCTCCCTCCCTTTCTTCCTTCCTTCCTTCCTCCCTCCCTTTCTTCTCTCCTTTCTTCCTTCCTTTCTTCTTTCCTTCCTTCCTCCCTTTCTTTCCTTCCCTCCCTCCTTCCTTCTTTACTTCCTTCCTTTCTTCCCAGCACTGATACCAACTGCCTTCACAGAGCAGGTAAGCACCAGAACCCCAAGGAAAAGCAATGTTCCCCAGGGCAGCAGCCATCCTCCAGGGGAGCAGCCCCCCCGGAGATGAGAGCCACCATTCCCATCACCAGCAACACTAACTTCAGACCAACTACCATCAACTGGGCAGACAGGCAGCTCAGCCTAGCTGGCCCAACAAGGTGACCTAAGGGTAAGGCAGACGGTTACAGATACAGACCCTAAAATAGCTCTGAGACTTCAGCAGGATTCAGTTGGGGAATGGCTGGACAGGAAACTGATCCCCAAGACCCCCAAGAAAGAAGAGAGTAAGAGAGCTCCATTTGCCCATCTGTGTTCAGATACTGGCCCAGGTGAAGCATAACCTGGGGGGCTGAAAGAACAGGAAGAAATCATTCTTGAGTTGTGTTGTCTGGGATTTACACTGAACTAATCAAAGGATGGCTAACCTTTACCTTTGAGAATAAAATTCCCTTGTAGAAACAAAAGCTCTAGGATCTCTAGGGAAATACTGAGAAAAAATTCAAACTGAAGCCACTTCATAAAGTTACCAAAACCATTTGGTACAGGTTAAAAACAGAGAAGTAGAGGACTGACATGGACTAGGTAGGCAAGACAGAGAAACAAAAGAGCAGAGTCACTCAGTGTTTGAAGAACACAAGAACCTAAACTGTGGGAAAGATTCCCTTTTGGACAAGAACCTTTGGGAAAAGTGGAAGCAATTTGGCAGGTTTGGTTTAGACCAGCATCTTACACCACATTTGCTCAGTCACTCAGTTAACAGGTATCCCAAACCCCTAGCCATATTTTGTTCTATTTCTTCCAGAATGATATATAAAACCATTTTAAACATTTGTTTTCTGACAGCTTGAGAGCCCAATTCTCTCCCTCCCTAGTCTCTGTTTCCCCTCCCAGAGATGGCGAATAGAGACACAGTATACATGTGCTATCATGCAATCCAGATCTATTGCATTGGGAGAGACACACATGTAGCTTATGTAAGAGGAAAATGCATGAAGGAAAGGAAGTGGGAAGTGGTCTGCTGTGATTGGCACAAACATTTCTGAAGGTCTTCCCAGGGGCCAGGCAGGCACTGTGCCAAGAGCTGGGGTTACAAAGAAAGAAAGGCAAAAACTAGACATTTCAGTGAAGGAAGGCATTCATGGCTGCATGTGGGAGACAACATGTACCCATCTCGAAAGAAAAAGAAAAATCCAGAGAGTAGGGAGAAGGCACATGGAAAAGCAGAAAGTAAAGGGACTACCTGGATAACTGAAGCTCTCCTAAGAGAAAAGGAGGGACAAAGAAGGGGTCCCTGCCTTGTCCTCCTGGCCCTCACCTGCTCAGTAACAAAAGTTCCAACTCTTCCAACTCCAACTCTCTCCAACATCCAAACAACACTTGTACCAAAATATTTATAGCAGCTCTTTGTGGTGGCAAGAAATTGGCAAATGAGGGGACGCCCTTCAATTGGGGAATGGCTGAACAAATTGTGGTATCTGTTGGAGATGGAATACTATTGTGCTCAAAGGAATGATGAACTGGAGGGATTCCACGTGAACTGGAAGGACCTCCAGGAACTGATGCAGAGCAAAAGGAGCAGAACCAGGAAAGCATCAGACACAGTAACTGAAACAATGTGGGATGATTAAATGTGACACCAAGAGAGAGGGTAAGGGTTTGAGGTGGGGAGAAGGCATGTAAAGAGAAGAAAGGTTGCCTGTGTCCTCTTACACTGACTGCCTTCCACAGGGGCTGTACTTAAGTGGCACTGGCCTCCTAGTTGTTGCTCGGTCTCCTGACTTTGAGCATTTTTGCAGACTGTGTCTCACACCTGGAATGTTCTCCCTCCACATCTCCAACTCCTAGCTTCCCCGGCTTCCTTCCCAGTCCTGGCCGAGAAAGTCTTTCTCTACAAGAAGCCTCTCCTAACCCTTCCCTGGTTGATGATCTCCCAGTGATCTTCTGTGTATCTCATTTGTATGGGGTTGTTTGCGTGCTGTCTCTGTTAGATTGGGATGGCCCACTCTGTGGGCAGGAGCTATGTTTATCTCCCTTGGTATCCCCAGAATTTAGCCTGATGCTTGGTATCCAGTAGGTGCTTAATAAATACTTTTTGACTTGATTTGACTCTTCATCTGAGGGAGATGTGTGGTGAGGAGGAAGAGAAAGGAAGGGACTCTTGGCTATTGGATGCAGGTTTCTCACTGAGGTATGCATCGAGCAAGGTCTTCAGCTGATACGGTGGAAGGGGGGGGTCTTTAGGAGGTTTGGAGAGAAACAAGAAGGTCTAGACCACCCTCAGAGGAGAAAAGAGACACAGATCTCTTAGGGAGGAATGGAAAATTTCCTCAGGGGTGGTGGAGGTCCTCCTGAGACCCCCATAGTGGGTCCAGTCAATGGAGTCTCTTGCTTTTCCTCTGGCTCCATTCAGCAGCGAAGGAGAAAAGGAGAGTAGATGGTGGGACGACTAAAATTGGGATGAACAGCTTGGCACGACCATGATAAGGGAACAAAGACATCCAGGCTAGAGAATGATATCAAGTCAAACCAGTTTGTCAAGGGTTGGAGATAATGCTGGGAACAAGAGTGTAGATGGTGGAGAGGTGATCCTCTGGGAAAAACCAAGAGGTCAAGGCATGAGTGGTCATGGTGAGGACCATGTCCTGAGGTCCAGGGAGACAGGCGATGATAAAGGGTAACGATCGGGGAAAGAATGGCAGAGGTCTTGAACGTGGAAGTGGAAAGCATGTGGGTGATGGCAAGAACAGGAGAGTGACTGTGTGTCAGAAGAAGTAGCCACATTGATGATGATGGTGATGGCGGTGGAGAGGGCAATGGTGCCAAGGGGTCTTTGCAGACACTGGCTCGATGCTCCAAGAGCATCCAAATGCACAAGTCATTTGGTTTTGAGCCTTTCTTCCTCAGTGTCGGGCAAATCCCACAAATCTTGGCCAGCTTTCCTATTTGCTGGTTGCTCTTACTTGGAATAGGGGCAGAGGGCTTGGTAAGGATAAAACAAGGGTACGAATTGGTGGTGCTTGGCTGTGGATTGGGGGTAGGGCTTCCTGGAGGGCCGGTGGCTGGACATTTACCAGCAGAGCTATTGCTAGGTAAGTTGAGGTCCCCTCATGTGAGCACTGGAGATGGTGAGGAGAGAAAGACCTCTCTGAGGAGCCAGCCACTCCCCGAGGAAGGAAGGAAGGAGGTGCTGCTGGTCCCTAGATAACGGCCACCACGATCTGGATGGGGTGATAAGTTGGGATGGCGTGAAGCTCACAGGGCCAAAGACCCATTGGTGAACGTGGTCGAAAAGAGGGACGAGTGGTAGATGGGGAGCAAGGAGGACTGTGACCGTACCCCACAGTAAGCTCAAAAGGGACGCTTGACCCGAATATAAAAAGCCACAGCATAAAAAAGTGGGGAAGTGAACAGGGAGCAGTGAGGGGGCTCAGTGAACTGAGAGCCAGGCCTGGAGACGGGAGGTCCTGGGTCCCTAGCTGGGGGACCCTGGACAAGTCACTTCCCCTGCATTGCACAGCCCTTAGTGCTCTTCTGCCTTGGAGCCGATACATAGAGTTGATTCTAAGACAGAAGGTAAAGGGTTAAAAAAATTGCTCCTGATGAGTTTCCCCTGTTAGATTGTCCACTCTCTGAGGGAAGGGACTGATTTTTCCCTTCCTTGGCACATAGCAGTAGTTTAATAAACGCTTCTTGATCGACTGTGTCATTGCCTGGGGCTTAGACCCCTGAGAGGATGGGTTCATGGAGAATCTCTTGTTAGGAGGGAAGGCTCTCTAAAGTCTTTAAGAATGAAGCAAGGAGGCAGCTGGGTAGTTCAGTGGATGGAGAGCCAGGACTAGAGATGGGAGGTCCTGGGTTCAAATCTGGCCTCAGATACTTCCTAGCTGTGTGACCCTGGACAAGTCACTTAACCCCTATTTCCTCACCTTATACTTTTCTGCCTTGGAGCCAATAGACAGTATTCATTCTAAGAAGGAATCAATTTTTTTTTAAATGGGGCAATGGATGCCTCCTGGGGCCCTTTGTCATGGGCTCCCCCATGGGAGGGCAGACCCCCTGCCCCCCATTCTGGCATCGATGGGCACTGAAAATGGAAGCACCTGGCAGGAAGCAGCATGGACCTGCCTGGGGCG
The DNA here is from genome assembly GCF_027887165.1 of Monodelphis domestica. Taxonomy (NCBI): domain Eukaryota; kingdom Metazoa; phylum Chordata; class Mammalia; order Didelphimorphia; family Didelphidae; genus Monodelphis; species Monodelphis domestica. Next base: position 14,275,741 of record NC_077229.1, on the reverse strand, counting down.
CCTGGAGTTGAGTCTTCCAGACTGATCTCTCTGCTGCTTCCTCCTAGAAATCCTGAGGAAGGGCTTCTGGGGGCCTCTGTCACCGGGTCATCCTGAATCCCTGGATTCCTGAGCCCTGACTGCAATCAGGGGGCCATAAAGCTCCAGGCCTGCCTGGCACAGAGACCCTGGCAGCCCTGAGACGCATCTGCGAGCAGCAGCCCAGAGTCCCCCCTGGGAGGGCAGCAGGTGAGGGAGGGGCAGCCCCACCCCAGGGACTCCCCTACAGTGGAGCTGTAGAAGAGTCCATGCAGGCACGATGGGGGTGGAGGAGGGAGAAAAGGAATCTGGAGCCCCACCTCCACCCCCACCCCTGGGGCTCACCCTGTGGAGCCATAAAAAAGTGTCAATGCGGAAGCGATGGGAGGAAGGGGGGGAGAGAGGGGGACCCAGAGGGGGGCAGGGAGCAAGCTGCTGCCCTCTCCTTCTCAGATTAGAGCGGCCAGTGGTCACCCCTCTCCAGAACCCAAAGTTTGGCCTTTCCTCAGTTTCCCCTTCCCACGCTCTTCTCCCTTCTTTTATTGAAGGCTAAACGGGTGATCCTGCCTCAATAATTACGCAGGGCCTGGGCTTCTTCACTGCATCCATCCATCGAGGCTATTTAAATCAGGACTCTGTTATAATGACAATGAACTGTTATTAATAATGACATTATTAACTATTATTATTGTTATTCTTCATTTAAGAAGTCCTGGATCAGCCGGAAAGCCGTGAGTCGACTCTGCACAGGCAGGAGGTGGCCTGGCATGGGTGGAGGAGACCTTGGCCACTGGGCCATCTGGTAGACAGGACAGGCTAGCTCCAGCCCAGCTCCTGGCAGGAAGGGGCTTGGGGAAAGGCGAGGGGAAGAGCCTCTGTTTCCTTCTCACCCACCCTTCCCAGCACTTGACCAGAGGTGGACTTTGTGAACCTTGAAAGGCTGAAAGATCTGGACTCCTGCAATATCCCCAGAACAGCTGGAGGCAGTGGTGGTGCTGGGAGCCAGAGACAAAGCAGATACACTGAAAACACTTGAACGTCTACAAGGAACCTTCCCAGGCAAACCCCAAACGCTCTACCATGTCTAAGGAGAACCATCACCCCTTTCCGCCCTATCACACACTTTCTGCTTTAGCTCACTTGCTCCTGGCTGCTGTGTGTACCTTGCGAGAAAGTTTGGACCAGAAGTATTCTACCAACAAATTTTCTTACTATACCACCTCCATATGAATCCATTTCTAAAAGTCGTCAGGTTTACTCATTGATCTCCACAGATTATCAAAGAGGGAAACACACTGGTGGGGGCTCGTAAGGTATGATCAGTCCCTCCCTGCCCCTGTAGGTTACCCCTAGAGCACAGAAGGCAGATATAGTAGCGACCTTCTGGCAATTGGGGACTTGCTACACAAATTGTGATATATGATGGTCACAGAATACTGTTGTGCTGTACGAAATAACGAATAGGAGGATTTCAGAAAGAGCTGAGAAGAGCCCCATAAACTGACGCAGAGCGAAATAAACAGAACCAGGAGGAGACTATTGTAAATAGTGACTGAAATATTGTGGAATGATCAAATGGGATAGATTTTGCTACTAATAGCAATGCAATGATCCAGGACATTTCTGAGGACTTGTGAGAGAGAACACTCCAGTTCCAGAGAAAGAACTGTGGGAGCAGAAATGCAGATGAAAACGGATAATTTACCACTTGTTTGTTTGGGTATAGGATTTGGGGTTTGGGTTTTATAAGGTTATTCACTCACAAAAATGAATAACATGGGGGGGCAGCTGTGTAGCTCAGTGGTTTAAGAGTCAGCCCTAGAGACGGGAGGTCCTAGGTTCAAATCTGGCCTCAGACACTTCCCAGCTGTGTGACCCTGGGCAAGTCACTTGACCCCCATTGCCTAGCCCTTACCACTCTTCTGCCTTGGAGCCAATACACAGTATTGACTCCAAGACGGAAGGTAAGGGTTTTAAAAAAAAAATGAATAACATGGAAATATATTTTGCATAATACATGTAGGACCCAGGAAAAAAGGGGTGACCTTCTGGGAACCCAGACTGCCGATAGGGTTGGGAGTTAGGATAGGAACCCCCAGACTTGCTACCTCATACACATCTCTTGTATCTTAAACTTGTTTCATAAATTTAGAAATGGGGTTGGTCAGGTAGACTTGTACAATATGCTTGGTCTATGTGGAGAAGAGTTTAATGGAGGAAGCCAAGGGTTAGTTACAAATATACAAAACTTGTATTAGGGCAGAGTACCCCAATCCTGGGCAAACAATAGGAATATTCCTGAGGGGGCAAGGCACAGTTCTGAGCTGTTGTGATTGCTGAATTCTCCAGGAGATTTGGGGGTTCAGATCTGGAGCACAGTTACGGGTTGGCTCTTAGTTTAGAATAGAGAGTGAACTTCAGGGGTGTAATCCTAGATACCTGATCATCTCTTTCTAGGAGCTAAGTTTTAGGAGAGTTTCCATCACTTAATCATATAATGTGCACTGATTAATAAGTCTGCACCCTTCAAGGATCACCTTCCTCATACTCAAACACCTCCATTAAACCCTCCATTTCTGTAAACCAATAGGCATGACTCAGCCACTGATGCTTCTCTGTTGCCTTCTATTAGCTGAGCTCCTTTGGGTTTTGCCCCTGTGGGCCCTTTGATTCTGCTCCCAGATCTTTGCTCTGGCTGGAGATAAACCACGTTCAGTTACTTGGACCAACGCCAGGTCAGCCTTTCCTAGTTCTTAGCGAAGTGAAGCTGTTTTGTTTCCAAGGTATTTCTGTACATTTTGAACCTGTTTATACATGAACTTGGTTAATTTTAACATGATTAGTTTATCATGGTTGCCATTGATTATGTGTTTTGTTACTCTGCATGTATAAGGCTTGACAGTGGAGGTGGCTTAGTGGACAAAGTGTTAGGTCTGGAGTGGGGAAGACCTGAGTTCAAATCCAGCCTCTGCCATTTACTGTCTGTGACTCTGGGCAAGTCACTTAACCTCTGTGTGCCTTAATTCATTAGAGAGGGAAATGGCAAACTACTCCAGTATCTCTGCCAAGAAAACCTTATGACGGTATTGGCGAGCTAAAGGTCCATGGGTTCATGAAGAGTTGGATACAACTGAAGAGCAACAATGTAATATGGGCAGCCTTCCTTGGCCTTCCATATATCCTTCATTGCCCCTTGGGTGCCCTGGAATTGTAATTCTTTAGGGATCATGAGAACCTGCAATTTAGTGTTGTGTAACCCTTAGCTTGGGGCCTTTGAAAGTGCTATATCTGGGCCGCTGGGTGACACAGTGAATAGAGAGCCAGGTCTTGAGAGGGGAGGTCCAGGGTTCAAATGTGGCCAGCTGTGTGACCCTGGGCAAGTCACTTAACCCCCATTGCCTAACCCTTGCTGTTCTTTTGCCTTAGAAATGTACTTAGTATCAATTATAAGACAGAAGGCAAGAGTTTAAAAAAATTTTTTTAAGTAAAAATAAAACAAAATAGAGTTCCCTTGAGCCCAAATCCAGTACTCCTACCTCTTTATTTATGTTTCAACTCTTACCTTCCACCTTGGAATCAATATTGTGTATTGGTTCTAAGGCACTGTGGTGGGTGCATAATAAACGACACTGGCTCTAGAATCCGAGGACCTGGGTTTGAATCCCCCTTTACCCTCTTTAAGGCTTCGGGTGAGTTATCTCAGCACAGCTCCCGGGGCCTCAGTTTCCTCCTCTATAAAATGGGGAGATTGGAGAAATGATCTCCGAGCTCCAGAGCTAGGATTCCATGGGGAAGGTAACTGGGAACACTAGCCAATCAGCAAAGCAATAAAGCAGACCCTGCCTTGTAGCTTTTTCCCAGTCCCAAGGCTGTAAATGCTCCTGCTGAAAATTTGCCAGTCATCTCTCTGCAGCCCCAGGGCTGTTTGAGCCGGCTCCAGCCCACCTGGGGAGAGGTGAGGAAAGCACCAACAGTCTGTGGCCTCAGGGTGCCAGGCAAAGGGGAGAATTCCCAACTGACCTTCCCTGTATTTCTCCCTAGACATGCTTGTCCCCTGGGCTGCATGGAAGCTCCCTGCAGTCAGGGATGATGACATTCTCCTCATACCGCAGCCATTCATTGGCTCGGTGCCTTGCCCACAGCCAGAGATGCCCACGGCCCCCTGGGTACTATTTGTGCTCCTGGGAATACCAAGAATGGCCCAAGTCACTCCCTGCTCTGAAGCACACACTAATGGGGGAGGCAAAGGTCTAACAACTATGGACATGCCAGACATGGAGGAGATCAGGGAATTCATTACCGTAAGGAAGGGGCTAGAAATTGGGTAGAAAGAGACATTTCCCCTTTTCAGGTAGAATTCTTTAATTTCGTTACATAATCTGTTCTAATAGAATTAATCTTTCAAATATTAAAAAAAGGAACAAAAAAAGTACTATCTGTGCTCCTGCAGATGCCTGTTTAACTCCAACCCCCATCACCAACATGCTTTCCATACCAGCTTCCTGATCCCTTTCCCAAAGTCCTCATCTATGGCTTCCTTCTTTTCCGACGGTCTGTCTACCAGCTTCCTGATCCCTTTCCCAAAGTCCTCATCTATGGCTTCCTTCTTTTCCGACGGTCTGTCTACCAGCTTCCTGATCCCTTTCCCAAAGTCCTCATCTATGGCTTCCTTCTTTTCCGACGGTCTGTCTACCAGCTTCCTGATCCCTTTCCCAAAGTCCTCATCTATGGCTTCCTTCTTTTCCGACGGTCTGTCTACCAGCTTCCTGATCCCTTTCCCAAAGTCCTCATCTATGGCTTCCTTCTTTTCCGACGGTCTGTCTACCAGCTTCCTGATCCCTTTCCCAAAGTCCTCATCTATGGCTTCCTTCTTTTCCGACGGTCTGTCTACCAGCTTCCTGATCCCTTTTCCAAAGTCCTCATCTATGGCTTCCTTCTTTTCCGACGGTCTGTCTACCAGCTTCCTGATCCCTTTTCCAAAGTCCTCATCTATGGCTTCCTTCTTTTCCAACGGTCTATCTCAAACTCTCAGGAAACTACGGCTTCTGTTTCTTTCTCCTTTGATCTTCTCTCCAAGGCTCTCCATCATGCCTGTCCTCCTCTCTTTTTCCTAAATTCCATCACACAAATATCAAACCATTTACCAACCAATAAACATTTATTAGATACCTACTGTATGCCAGGTGCTATACTAAGTGCCAGGGATACAAAGGCAAAAAAATGAAATGCCGGAATCCCTATATTTTCTTCACATAAAATGTTAATCTAGGGGGCAGCTGGGTGGCTCAGTGGATTGAGAGCCAGGCCTAGAGACTGGAGGTCCTGGGTTCAAACCTGACCTCAGATACTTCTCCTCTGTGTGACCCTGAGCAAGTCACTTAACCCCCATTGCCTAGCCCTTATCAGTCTTTTTTTTTTAACCCTCACCTTCTGACTTGGCAGATCCATGTGAGCAGACCCTCCTGGCCCTGGTCCGTTTATCTCTCCACTGAGGGCAGCTTGTTCCTTAAAGAGCACAGAACCATGGCCCTCCCCACTTCCACTCGTGCTCTTCCCTGAACCCAGCAGAGTAAGACGGATCTTCTTCCACAGAAGATCCTTAGCTCCTGGGAGATGTTCCTCAGGTCCCTGTCGTCGTCCCACAGTCCCGAGGCTCCTCGTCCTTGGGCCAAGCGTCTTCAGCTCCTCCAAGCGATGCCTTCTTTTATTATGGTACAATTTTCTCTTTTTTGTGATGAACACTGACAAAGGGGAACGCAGAGGAGAGCAGAGAAGAGGGTCTTCTGTGTCTGCTCTTCAGGAGCCCTTGCTGAGGCCCCGGAGGATGGAGGGTCTGCCTCCGTCCCCCCCCCCCCAAGCTCGGGGCAGCCCGCCTGGGCCCCGATGAAAAGGAGGCCGGGCTCCCTGTTCTCCCACTCTTTTCCCCATCGTTCCCCCAACGTGGAGCCCTGCGGGAAGCTTTTTCTTGCAGCTTCCCCATGACTCATGCTCGGAGAGAATAAAAAAGAGTCGGGGTGCCAGGGATGAATCAGGTACGGAGGTAATTTATTCCTGCACACAAAAGAAAGGCTAAAAATGAAAGGCGCAGCGCCCATGGAACAGAACTCATTAAATGGGATTTAGGAACGACTTAAAAGTGCTGTTGTGATCTGCTGGGCACTTAAGCCAAAGTGGTGCCTGAAGCACCTTTTAGGGTTGCTGGTTAAGCTTTTTACAATCTCGCTTTGGCTCTAAATTATCTATCCAAACAGCTCTCATACCTGTCAGGTTGTACAGAAGAAGAAAAAAATCCAGGTTTAGGGCAGCTGGGGGGTGGCCCAGGGGATAGAGACGAGAAGCCCTGGCCGAGCTGCGTGACCCTGGCCAAGTCACTTGACCCTCTTGCCGCTCTTCTGCCTTGGAACCCATCCATGGTATGGATTCCAAGATGGCGGAGAAGGGTTTTTAGAAAAGCACCATCACTCGTTTTGGCGAATCCTCCTGCCTCGGACATCCAGTCCCCGGCTTATTGGCTGCCTCTCTCGGTCCCGTGCCAGCATCCAGGTTCATTGGCTCCAAGGGAGGCTGAAAGGTTAGCCAGCAAAGAAAGGATTCTGGCTCATGGAACGACCAGACGGTCCACCGTTCAGATCATTGGGGCCAAGGACAGACCCCGGGGACCAAAGAGCCCATCCGAGGGGCCACCATTCCTCCCCCATCCACGCCCATCCATCATCCTGTCCTGGAGGACATCCGCAGAGACGCCCGCTGACTGCCCCGGCCCTCCTCACTGGCATTCCCAGGTCTGCGAGGCTAATGAGCATTTCAAAGAAGGGAATGAAGTCAGGCTGGTGGGGCCTGTTCTCCAAGAAGCCGGGGATCGGCACAGGCCCTTTTTATTTGCTCACGAACCATCCCTGTGGCTAGGGAGACGTTGCTGGACTTGGAGGCAGGAAGACCCACGTTCAAATCCCACCTCGAGTACTTTGTGACCCTGAGCTCTGCCCTGCCTCAGTTTCCTCAACCAGGAGTGAGGAAAACAGTGGCACCTTCCTACCAGGACTGCTGTGAGGAAGGATGGCAGGGCCATAGAAGGGCTCCCGTCTCTGAGCTCAAGAATGCAGCTCCCAAGGAAGACAAAGGCCCAGTCATGCCAGAGGTCATGGGGGCAGTAGGCAGAGCCGGGACCCAGAAGTCCAAAGATCTGGGTCCAAAATCTGCTTCTGACACTGGCCAGCAAGTCAGCGATCTTCCCCGAGGCTCAGTTCCTTCATCTCTAAAATATGGGCAATAACCGTCGCTGATGGAGCACAGCAGCAAATATTCTCTGGGGGAACTGGAAAATTTGTAGGAGGGAGATAGTACCCCACGGCGACCCCCTTCAACCTCTTCCCACTTCTCACCTGGACGATTATGGAAATATTTGGTTTTTTAATTAATCAATAAAATTTTAAAGTTAAAATTTTTATTTTAAAATTTAATTTTATAATTTTAAAATTAAAATTTTTATTTTAAAATAATTTTAAAATTAAAATTTTAATTTAAAATTAAAATTCCATTTAACATATTTATTTTAAAATTAAAATTTTTTATTTTAAAATTAAAATTTAATTTGAAAAAATCCTTCCCTTTGGTCTGAGAGTTCATACTATGTATTGGTTCCAAGGCAGAAGAGTAGTAAGGGCTAGGCAATGGGAGTTAAGTGACTCTCCCAGGGTCACATAGCTATCCAGTATCCAAGGTCAAATTTGAACCCAGGACTTCCCATTTCTAGGTCTGGTTCTCTATCCACTAAACTACCAAGCTTCCCTCTTACCAGAGCTTTTAATTATTTTCCTTGCTTGAAATCTCTCCTCACCCACATCCTTCATTTAACCACCAAATTGATTTTTCCAAGACCCAGGGGCAGCCATCTCATTCCAAACCCTCCCTCTCCATAAAGTCCTTTGGTTCTCTGTTACCTCCAGTATTATACATGGCCCCCTCATGGCTCATTGGAGAGAGAACTGGGCTTGGAATCAGGATGATGAGTCTTCATGAGTTCAAATCTGGCCTCAGACACTTACTAGCTGTGTGACCCTGGATAAGTCACTTAACTGTCTTTGCCTCAATTTCCTCATCTGTAAAATTAGCTGGAGGAAGAAATGGCAAACCAGCCCAGTATCTCTGCCAAGAAAACTCCAAATGGAGTCATGAAGAATTGGATATGACTGAAAAGACTCAACAGATTTGGTCTTTAAAGCTCTTTGTAGCCTGGTCCTTTTCTGTTTTCTAGTCTTACTATTATTCTTTATTGAGGGCAGAATATTGAATATTGAATATTACTTTATTCACCTTTCTGCCCTCTCTGATCCAGTTACACTGGCCTCCGTGCATTTACTTTCACTCTGAATCCTCCATCTCCCTTCTCCATTCCTTTGCATTGGCTGTGCCCCCATGCTAGGGTCATGTCCTGCTCTTCATCTCTACCTCTTAGAATCCCTGGTTTCCTCCAAGGCCCAGCTCACACACCATCACCTACATGAAGCCCTCCCTGATTTCTCCCAGCTACTACTATCTCCCTCATTAGCTTTATCTGGAATCTGTTTGGCATATACCCATTTAGCCTCCAGGTTCAATGTCTGAGGGATGCAGCCCAGCTCTGACCGATGGTGCCCCAGCAAGGGGTCAAGAACTAAAGCTGGAGAGATGAATAAACCAAAGAAGACATTCCAAAAATTATGATGAGTCTAGTGATGCCCCCAAAGACGGAGAGAGTCACTCTAGAACAGTTGCAAGTAGAGACACAGAAGGAGAAAACTGCATTTTCCACAAGGGTCATATGAAGAAATGAGGCAAGCGATCCAAAAGGCGAAAGCAGATCTGGGGAAAAGAATCAGAAGAAGAATAAGTAGCGTAAAAGAGAAAATACTAAAGCTGAACTCAGCAACTCCCTGAAAACTAGCCTAGAACAAAGAGATAGCAATGATTCTTGGAGAGAGTAAAAGCCATTAAAACAAAGCCAAAAGATTAAAAAGCAGTAGAAGAAAATGTAACTATCTGACATTGAAAATAACTGACCTGGGACACAGGTCAAAGAGGAATATAAGAAAAAGAGTAAAGGGGAAGGGCATCTAGGTGGCTTGACTAGAGATAAGGGGTCCTGAATTCAAATCTGACCTCAGACACTTTCTAGCTGTGTGACCCTGGGCAAGTGTAAATCTTGAGATTTCTCAGACTTGTGAATGTTAAAAATTTCCACGTTGAGGAATCCTCCATTGGAATAAATTCCCTACTGGAAACATTCCCCATTTTGATGTGAGAACTCGCCAGGATCAGAAATGGGAGGACCTCTACTCCACCCGTACTTAAGACTGCTTTAGGGGAGAAAACTCCTTGCTAAACAATGAAAGTACTTGGACCCATGCTTATAATAAGGTCAGGAGTTCTTTGAGCCAGGCCTGTTTTTAGAATTGATACAATGAGATGCTAGGTACCTAAAAGGGTCGGGCAAGTTTTCTCTTAATGAGATTAGTTGACTCAGCTGTGTTTTCACTATTTCAGACTTACTGAGGAGATTAGTCGACTTAGCAGGAATTCAGATGGGCAGTCCTTTGGAAAGTGTCTACAGTGATTGGTAGATGTAGGGACTTAGGGGAGGTGACATGGGAGAAAAAACCCTATATAAGAAAAAGCAGAATCTCTTGAGAAAAAAATCCTTTTGGAGGATCTCTGATGAGGATCGCTTGGGAAGAATCTCTTGAGAGAGGCTCTGGAGAAGGGAAGCTCTTGGAGGACAATCTCTAAGGAGGTCTCGCTGGAGCTCCTCTGAGGGGACTCTGTCCCTCTGGAGGCTCTGGAGAGAGGCCCTTTGGAACAGTCTCTGGCTGGAAGGCTCTTTAAGGAGGACTCTGGCTGGAACTCTCTCTGGTGAAGTCAGCTGAGATGGAGCTGGCCTGTTGTCACTAGAATCCTTGCTTAGACAGACCTTGTGGTGAGTGTTAAAAGACTAACTGACTGATCTCTCTCTCTTAAGACTCAGTCTAGGCCATGTTGGCTTAAGGCCCTTCATATTTATTTCCTTTTTCTCTCTTTTCTTTAATTCCACATTTGTATTAATTAAAATCTCTATAGAACCCAGTTGACTTGGGTATATTCATAATTGGGAATATTTCCCTGGTGACCACCTTATATTTGATTTAAAAACCAAGACACTGTAGTGAAACATATTTTCTGAGGTCAAATTTACTCACCCTCTCTTATATCTATCACAATTTATATCTTCCACCATTTTAACTCACTACAGTTTACAACATCACTCTTTTAACTGTTACAGTTTAAGGCCATCAACCATTTTAAATCTAACACAAGTCACCTAACTCCTTTTCCCTAGACCTTATTGCTCTTCTTCCTTGGAATCAATATTCAGACAGAAGGTAAGGATTTTTTAAAAAAAGAATAAGAGTATCAGAATCTCTGAGAACTTAAAACAAACTGGACATGTTATTTTAAGAAAATGAAATGAGGGGCAGCTGGGTAGCTCAGTGGATTGAGAGCCAGGCCTAGAGACAGGAGGTCCTGGGTTCAAATCTGACCTCAGATACTTCCCAGCTGTGTGACCCTGGGCAAGTCACTTGACCTCTATTGCCTAGCCCTTACCACTCTTCTGTCTTGGAACCAATACACAGTATTGTCCCCAAAGTGGAAGGTAATGGTTTAAAAAAGAAAGAAAGAAAGAAAATGAAATGAAAACTATAGATCTCTTAGAACCAGAGAGCAAAATTAAAATAGAAAGAATCCACTGATTAACTCCTAAAAAAAAGCTACAAAAGAAAGTGTCTTAAGAATGTAGCCAAAATTTAGGACTACCATGTAAAAGAAAAAATGCTGCAACTGTTCAGAAAGAAGCTGTTCAAGTACCATAGGACTATAGTCAATATCACACAAGACCTGGCAGCAACTACCAGAAATGAGAGGAAATATTGGATTACAATATTGCAAAAGGCAAAAGGTACATGCTTACAACCAAGGATAACTTTCCCTGAAAAACAGAATATTAACCTACAGAGATGGTGGGGAAGGGCAAGGGCAGGGGGGCCAAATGGGTTTTTAATGGAATAGAGGATTTTCAAGAATTTATATTGAAAAGAAGAGCCTGAGTAGGAACTTTGAAATAGCAACCCTAGAGTCCAAAGAAACCTAGAAAGGCAAATGTTTTCGAGCAATTGGAAGGAATTGTATGATGAGGTAGTGCTAACATTTTAATAGAAACAGAAGAAACAAGGGACTCCCCAGAACCTGGATGTTTTCAAAAGTTACAAGAATATCAAACAAGAAAGACAGAGGTTTTGAGCATGGATTGGAACTTGTTATTTCTCATAATTGGGGTGAAAGGAGAAGAGCATATAAACATAGAGCTGGGAGGGACGGGTGTCAGTGAAAGGTCACTCCTATCCAAGATGGACAAAAGGGAGTTGAACAATACACACAAACTCCTTAATCCTGAGTGAGGACAATTAGGGAAAGACTGGATAACAGGTGGTAGAAGAATATAATGGAATATTATTATGCTGTGAGAAATGATGAATCAGAGAATCTTGGGTGGTTTTTACTGATGTGGGGTGAAGTGAGCAGAACCAGGGGAACCCTTTATATGAGGATACATATCACCACTGCAAAGAAAATAATTATGAAAGATTTCAGAACTCTGATGACCCCAGAGGACCCATATTGAAGGATGTTTCCCAGCTTCTGCACCCTCCTCAAGGCATAGAAAGAGTCACAGGCATTCAGATGTGGACCTGGCAAAGATTCATTTTGGGCTTATTTGTTATAAGAGTTGTTTTTAATCTTCTTTCTTTCTCTCAATTTTTAATTTGGAGCCTGGATTAGCAGGGAGGAAAGGAGGGAAGGGAAGGTTAGAAGCAGAGATGACAAAAAGGAAAGCGAACCCTTGAAACATTTTTTAGAACGTACAGATGAGGACAGAAGGAAATCCTGGGGGAAGCACAGTTTTGAAAGTTTACATGGTCCTAAATTCAAATCTGGTCTCAGATATTTCCTAACTCTGTGACCCTGGACAAGTCACTTACCTCTGTTAGCTTAGCTCTTTCCTTTCTGTCTTACAATTGTTATTAGGACAGAAAGTGAGGGTTAAAAAAAAAAAGTTCCATGTAAATGTAAACAAATATTATCATGATCAGACAATGAAAGCCCTGACCACAAGGTGATTAGAGACTTGGGGAAGTGGGGGGAAATGGGGAAAGCAAAGGGGGGGGGGAGAAAGAAAGAAAAAGTAACAGAATTTATTATACACTTAAAAAAATAAAACAAGCAAAATGAAATGGAGATTCATGGATAGAACTGGGACTAGAGTCTGAAAGACCTGAGTTCAAATGTGACATGAGACATTGACTATGTGACCCTGGGCAAGTCACTGAACTCTGTCTGCCTCAGTTTCCTTATCTGTAAAATGATATGGCAAACAGTATCTCTGCCAAGAAAACCCCAAATGGGACCAAGAAAAGTTGGACAGGACCAACCAGCACCAAAAAATGTCTTGTTAGCTTTTTTGGCTGCCAGGTCACAGCATTAACTCATGCTTATACTCTGGTGCCTTTTTTCTTTTAAATATGCGTGAATAGGGGGCAGCTGGGTGACCCAGTGCGGGGAGAGCCAGGCTCAGAGATTCAAATGTGGCCTCAGACACTTCCCAGCTGTGTGACCCTGGGCAAGTCACTTTACCCCCACTGTCCAGCCCTTCCTGCTCCTCTGGCAATACCTAATCTTGCTTTCTGCCTCTGGATCTCCACCTGGACTGGCCCGTGCCGTGTCGTACGCTCTTTAAAACGCACGTGTAATAAATGAACGTGTCACCTCTCATGCGCCCGGCTTGTCTTGGCTTTCTTCCAGACTCGCTTCTGTCTCGGTGGCCCTCTTTTCTTCTTCTCCTGTCAGCTCTTCCCCCTCAGAGTAAAGTAAATAAAAACAACCCTCCTAACAAATAGAGTTGTGGAGTAAGAGAAATCTATCCACTGAGCCCTTTCGAAAAAGCTTCCAATCTGGCCTCAGACCCTTCCTAGCTGTGTGACCCTGGGTAAGTCACTTGACCCCCATTGCCTAGCCCTGACCGCTCTTCTGCCTTGGAAACAACACACAGCATGGATTCTAGGATGGAAGGGAAGGATAAGAAAGAAAGAAAGAAAGAAAGAAAGAAAGAAAGAAAGAAAGAAAGAAAGAAAGAAAGAAAGAAAGAAAGAAAGAAAGAAAGAAAGAAAGAAAGAAAGAAAGAAAGAAAGAAAGAAAGAAAGAAAGAAAGAAAGAAA